>NC_044000.1:13507500-13677500 GCF_902150065.1 Myripristis murdjan
CCATCTGCCAGTCACACAAGGACATACAGAAGACTTCCACAGCTTCAGTGACACCACAACCCCCACTGACCTTGACTGGACTGTGAATGAACAGTGGGAGGATTCGCTGTTTAGAAAAAAAAAAAAAGAAAATTACAAAGCTTCACATTCAAACTTTGCCGCTTTCACTTTGCCATGTGAAGAGAGAGAGAGAGGAAGACAGAAATATGTGAGGTTCTGTAATGAAAAATCGCACTTGAAAGAGAAAGAAGTCAATAGATGCAGAGAGAGAGAGAGAGAGAGAGAGAGAGAGAGAGAGAGAGAGAGACCCACATGCACAGAAAATATGTTATCAGCAGATCAGTGGGCTGTCTGTCTGTCCGACTGTCACACATCTTGCGGAGCTGAGCCTATGGATTGTTTTATGATGACATATCCACTGCGCCTAGAGGGCCACCTGACATTCCTGACTCTGACCCCCATCCCCCCAACCCCACCGTGGCCCCCACATCTCCCTCACCCCTCTTCATTTTTCTGCAGGCAACAAGCAGCAGACACCTCTCTCACCTCTCTCTATCTCTGCTCCTCTCTCTGTCAGTAGCCCCCGCTCCACCCCCACCCCGCTCATCCAAAAAGTCCTGCTCAGTGAACTTCTTAACCCCGGGTATGGACCCACATTATTCATAATTCAGTTCCCCTTAACCAGGTTCATTAAAACATACAGTAACATAGGCCATTTTAGTTGCAGACTTGTAGAGAATGTACTATAACAACTTTTATGTCAACATTCATTCAATTGTTTAAATATATACAAGCTGTATCTGTGTTTAGTAAAGTTATCATAACCTGGAGAAAAAAATCAAGCAACAAGACAAGATCCGTGTGGAGGATGGTCATGCTTTATTGAAAGTACTTCTAAAAACTAATTAAATTCATGAATTTAATTTTTATCTGGACGATTTTTACGCATTTTAATGTTTTAATCTTTTAATTTGTTTGCTTCGCGGACCTTGCCCAGTTTTTTTTTTTTTTTTTATCAATTTTAGTTAGCTCACAAAATCATCAAAATTAGGGAGAATAGCCTATTTATCATTATTATTGCTGCTATTGTTGTTGTTGCTGCAGCTGCTACTACTACTACTACTACTAATTATTCATATGTTTTTGCACTAACATGAGCAAACTTTGTTCTCCCTTAGTTGCATGTGGATTTCACTGCAAAAGAAAGGTAGTCTCACATAACTGGATAGCCTGGGAACAAACTCGGAATCTAGGCTGAAAAGCCGGTAATGATAACAAGTTGGACACGCTATGAGCAAATATAGGCGACAGAAAATATGATTACGCAGTGAGACGTGATTCCGCTTCAAGCTTGTAAGTGGAAATCAAATAAAACTAATTCGGGCGAAGTTATTTTAAGTTCCAAATTGGCAAGGTACAGAGAAACTTTCAACACGTGGTAAATTCAGACAACTTACCACCAGAGTCCAATGATGTTGACCGGGCAGAGCAAGATAAAGAACAAGGCGAGCTGGATCCGTGAGAGACGAACCGTCATTGTGAACGCAGCAAATCCCCAAGGCAGAAAGATTCACCAACAAAGTAGAATTGATGAGCCCAGCCAACACCGAGCTCAATTAGTGAGTAAGTGCATAGGACGTCCTTGTTTTTGCCTGCACGTCTCAGCCGCACTTAGTCGAAACGGTGCGCAAAAAGTCCATCATCTAGCTCCGCTTCTGTTGGGCGCATCTTAGTGCGCAATTAAGTTGTTCAAGAGGCTACTGGAGAGAAGCCCGCTATCAAAGGTGTGGTTAACCTCTTCATTGTCGTTGTGTCCTATCTGTCGCAGTGCATTACATACTCTCAAAAGTCTCTGAGGAGGAAGGAGACTCAAGCCAGGGAGTCCGCTCTGACAGTAAAATATCTAAATTCCAATAGCGCAGAGAGTTGGATATGGCAGTGAGGACGCTTGGAGCCCACGCTTTAGAGAGAGAAAAACATTGAAATCAAATTAAACACACCTCGCAGAAGGGGGAACTGCTGCCGCAATGTTGCTGGTAACCGCGAAAAAAGATGTAACAAATGATATAACTGCTCGTCTGCTGGTCTTTACGCGCTCTAAGTGACGCACTGAGCGGACTGACGACGTTGTTTTCTGCGCGCACCGGCTACAGGTAGAGGCGTCAAGCTCGCGTCTGTGCCACAGTCTGCCAATGTGTTTTCTTTGGATGATAGAGGGAGGAAAAATGCACTCATCTTCTTCCACCATGGTGTGACGTCGCTCCAGGCGAAGCGAAATCCTCGCTGTCAGTCACAGGGAGAAAGAAAGAAAGTGCAATTAGTTTTAGGAGGACCTGGCTGAGAGCAGAGAAGTCGAAAGGGGTAAACACACGCGCACGCGCGCATACACAAACAGAGCGCGTGAGAGAGAGACCTGCCATACAGTATGTTTACGGTAAATCCGAAATCAGAGCTTATGGAATGAGGTGAGGTCACCACAGGTGTGTGATAATACCTTTCTGAGATTGGTGCCAATAGTCTATCAGGTGATAAGACAGGCATGTTGGACTGAAACAGTGTCTGGATGTCTTGCCATGTCCTCCTCTGGCTATATTAAAAAAGATTATATTATTCTGCTCTTTTATTCAGCGTTAGGGACAAACCCTGGTGACCGTAGTCTGTTTATGCTGTTGTCATTGCTCTGTGTATCTATATGCATTCAACACCACTGCTGCACGAATGCAATACACTCGAGAGGAATTATTAGAACATTCTCCATTGTGTGCGTGTGCGTGCGTGCGTGCGTGCGTGCGTGCATGCGTGTGTGTGTGTGTGTGTGTGTGTGTGTGTGTGCGTGAGAGAGAGAGAGAGAGAGAGAGAGAGAGAGAGGGCGAGGCCTGGGTAGTATTATCACCTATCTGGCCAAGGGCACATCCATTGAAATCCAACACCTCTGTACTGCTGTCACCCATAAAATCCCCGACACCCCACTTCGTTCCAGTGCAGTGATGCAATCAATCACAAGTGTAACACAAGGCAAACTCACCCAGTCCAGTACCACCATATTCACAACAGCTTCATTTGGATACATTGATTCCATAATGCCAAAACCATAACCTGCCAATGCATGCCTACACTTAACCCTTACTCGAACCATAATCTAATCCCAATTCTGACCATAAACATGACCAATTGTAGCTTTTCAAAATGAAAATTACTTAAAAGCCCCTCGAAGCCATTGTCATAAGTGAAGTAACACAAATACTGTAGCATAAGGTCATTTTCATTGCATTTTCATTTTTCCTAATCAAACTTGTTGTATACTTGGGTCAGTATTATTCTATATTCATTTATAGTCATGTTTTGCTGTTGTCTTTTTCCCTCTATTAGTAAATGAAATTGTAATTGAATTGAGATGATTTTATTTGACCTCATTTCACCTTAAACTCAGTTGAACTGAAATGTTTTGCAATCTTGAAAGCCAGCCCCCTTTCTGCATAGAAATGAGCCTTGCCTCCACATGCACCTAGCCTAAGAAAATTAACCAGTGCTCACTCATCTGTGCCACAAAATTTCCCTCCAAACTCAAAGTTGATTCTCTCTGCATCTCATTACCAGCAGACCCCTGATTTGTCAGCCCAGCTTTGCTCTCAGATTAGTTGTTTTTTTTTTTTTTCTCTCTCTCTCTCTCTCATCATTGTGGCCCTGCTGTGGAAAACTGGGCTTTGGCTAACTTGTGGCCAAGCCTTTTTGAATCCACCCTATTGTATTCCACTTTCCACTACACTTCAGAAGTGAAATATGGATATCTGCTAATGCTCCAGGTGCGTCCAGGCTACTTCAGCCCTCCATTGCTTTACAGAAACAAGCCAGAGCTGGATTTATTTTGGGGTTTTATGACAGCAGTATTTCTTTTTTACGCTTTTTCTGCCAAGGAAGTCTCCATCTCACAACTTGGATGAGCAATGTAAAAAGTGCAAGTAACGATATGCTGTATCTATCTATCTATATATTGATCCGTTTCATTTCAATCCTTAACTTGTCTCAGTGAATTGTCTCCATCTCCATCTCCCTTGTTCTCTTCCCTGCATTTCTCTGTTTGTACAGAATCAGACAAACAGAAGCTGAACACAGGTGGTAAATTAGCTTGCAGTGGTATATAGGCCTACATACAGAACATACTGCTTCCCAGAGAAATTTGAATTCCACAGAGAGTGCTCTGTTGATATGTGAAGCGGGACCACCCGTAACAAAATTAGAAAGTTATGAAAATTGAGTTATCGCTCAATGAGCTATAAATAACTGCGGCATAGTTGTGAACATGACCATGACAACACTACTACACTTTGTACCATCAGTTTTCTCTGCACATCCCTCTCTCTGTCTCTCAATCACCTACCCCTCTTGTCTCTCTCTCCCTTTCTGTCTCTGTCTCTCTCCTTCTCCCCCACTTTCTCTCTATCTCTGTGTGTCTCTTTGTCTCTCTCCGCTGGGTGAGTGTGTTTTGTTAAGGAGGGCTGATTCTTCATACTTGGCTGAGGCTTTATGGACAATAAAGATCTGATTTCAAAGTCCGGCAGGGTGTTGGGCCTGGGGTCTTGGCTCACAGCTATAGTTGCCTGCTGGGAGGAGACGCTGCACAGCCCCTAACCAGATGGCTATCAGCCTACATACAGTAGATACATATTGTACTGCATGCGTATGGTTTAAATTCTTATCTTTGTCCAGCACCATACTTCACCATCACAGTCTTGGCCAGAGATACCAACCTGCACTTAACTTCTCCAAATGACTTTCAGCCTCAATACATGAATAATTTCACATTACATATTGTATGTATGAACCCAGCTGAGGACCAGATGCCTGCTGGAACTGAGCAGAAGACATGGACGCTGTGCAGCTCGTCTTCAGATGACTGTCAGCATGTAAAGAGAGGCTCATACAGTACTATGTACACTAAGGGGTCGAATCCAAGTCCCTAATAAGATCCCTACATCTCTAGTGTAATTGCACCATTCATTGTTATTATTGTGATATATACAAAAAAGTTGCATTGCACATCATGGAGCCAGAATATGTTTTGCAATATCACTGATCACCTAGGCTGTCTTGACACCGTGCTGCAGACCTTTTTCACCGCTGCCATTTTGACATGAGATAGCAGGGTGAACATGGGTTACTAATGACCACAGAACTTTAACGGAGCAGGACAGTTATTGGTCTGCTTGTTGTGGTCATTTGGCTGGTACTGAATAAAATGGCAACTATAGCTGTTTGCTATGGTGACAAATTTTTAATGACATCCCATTCTAAATCCATAGGCATTAATGTGGAGCTGGTCCCCTCTTTGCAGCTATAACAACTTACAATCTTCTGAGAGGGTTTTATACAAGATTTTGGAGTGTGTCTGTGGGAATTTGTGTCCATTCATCCAGAAGAGCATTTGTGAGGTCAGACACTGATGTTGGATGAGAGGCCCTGGCTCACAGTCTCTGTTCTAGGTCATCCCAAAGGTGTTGGATGGGGTTGAGGTCAGGGCTCTGTGCCGGCCAGTCAAGTTCTTCCACACCAAACTCAGCCAGCCATGCCTTTATGGAGCTTGCTTTGTGCACTGGGGCACAGTCATGCTGGAACAGAAAAGGGCCTTCCCTAAATTGTTCCCACAAAGTTGGAAGAAGAGAATTGTCCAAAATGTCTTGGTAGCATTAAGATTTCGCTTCACTGGAACTAAGGGGCCGAGGCCAACCCCAGAAAAGCAAGCCCATAGCATTATCCCTCCTCCACCAAACTTTACAGGCACAATGCAGTCAGGCAGGGAATGTTCTCCTGGTATTCACCAACCCAGACTCATCCAGCAGACCGCCAGATAGAGAAGTGTGATTGGTCGCTCCACAGAACACGTTTCCAGTCCAGTCCAGTGGCGGCGTGCTTTACTCCGCTCCATCTGATGTTTGCGTTGTGCTTGGTGATGTGAAGCTTGCATGCAGTTGCTCTGCCATGGAAACTCATGCCATGAAGCTCCCCGTTCACAGTTTTTGTGCTGATGTTAATGCCAGAGGAGGTTTGGAGCTCTGCAGTTACTGAGTCAGCAGAGCGTTGGCCACTTTTACGCACTATGCACCTCAGCACTCAGCGACTCCGCTCTGAAACTTTACATGGTCTGCCACTTGGTGGTTTAGTTGCTGTGGTTCCTAAATGCTTCCTCTTTGCAATAATACCACTTACAGTTGATGTTGGATTATTTAGGAGGGAATAAATTTCATCCAACAGTGGCATCCTATTACATTTCTATTACAGTTCCACACTCGAATTCAATGAGCTTTTTAGAACGACTTATTGAAAAGGTAGACTGCATGACTAGATTTTAAACACCTGTGGTAAAAGGACTGAATGAAACACCTGAATTCAGTGATGAAGAGGTGTGTCCCAGTACCTTTGCCTATGTAGTCTATGTTGTCCTGTAGCTGTAGCCTGAAAGCTGGAGTGAAAGCAGAAGTTCACCCTGCTATTTCATGCTGGCAGTTCAGTGTCTTGCTCAAGGACACTTCAGCAGGGCAGATGCTTGCAGACACAGGGGCTAGAACTTGTACCACCCTGCTGGTCTTTGACAGTTCTGTGCTGCACTAGAGGCGAAAATCCCTGACAGATCCCTGACTGTGGGATTTTAATCACACAGCTTAGAACTGAGATACATGGCATGTCTGCATGGGTTGTCGTAGTTGTAGCTTGTACAGTACATTGTTGGGAATTTATTTCATCACTGTAAGGTAAACCCCTTGATAGATACTGTCGGACAAGTTTGCTCTTTTGGAACCAATTTACAGATTATCTGCCATCATCCTCAGACAAAGAGACCAACATTTCACCAGCCGCTTCAGTGTTGGTCCTGATATCAATGTCCTGCAGACTCTGGCTAAGCTACAACTGTGGTTACTCAGGTAAATGGGTTTGACCGTTTTGTCAGAAGTTATGGGCTTAGACAGCAGCATTGTTTTGGGACTTTACAGTTTGAAAGGTAGTTTCTCGTTTGTGAAATAAAGCAGTTTGTCAGGAGAACACTCTGAGAGTATACACCAAGCTTCACACATCGATATCAGGCTCAATACTGAAGCGGCCGGTGAAATTATTGTCTGTATGTCAGAGGATGCTGACACATAATCTGCAAGTAGGGCCTTGTTGCTACAAGAGGGGTTAAAATCTCAATCTTCTTGGTCCTCCTAGGCTTTGGCTAAGATCTCGCTACAATTCGTTTTTTAATACCCTTTCAAGCCATTAAATTAAACTTATGACTATTTTTCCTGTGATATTATATAAAAGAGAGAGAGAGAGAGAGAGAGGAAAGATGGAGTAAAAGAGGGATTTATTAATGAGCATGTCCTGTGACACAACAGATATTTCTCACTGTTTCCCTCAGGATCCCTGGAGAGACAGTTAATATCTGGGCAGGTCCAATCACAGATATTTATTTAATTCTGATTAATCTCGAGTGGGCTGAGAAGCCTTGTTCTGTCTCAGCAAAGCCCTGGTTTGCACTCTTACATGTATTCACTCTGGGGAGCTGCCTGGTCAAGTGTGCACACTGTTGCTGTATATGCAGACTTGCTTTTTATGCCAGTATTTCCTGAAATAGTAAATGGCTGGTGTTCCCCTTGACAATGGGATGTTTTTGACAGATCAGGAAGAATGATGGCAAACCACTTGTTTGCAAAAATAGCATACCAAATAAGACGTAATTCCCTGTGAGAGTGATTCTGTACTGAGCACCTGCGCTGATACTGTATCTTAGGGCTAGGGCTCAGTCCAAGTCGTTTTTATTCCAAACAACTCAGAAAGTAAATCTTCATTAAAAAACAAAAAAACCCACGTATTGGAAAAAGTTATGGCACGGGAAGAAAATGTAGCGAATAAACATTCATTTGAGATGGACCGTTGTTTCCACTAATATTCTGATTGATTGAACTGAAAGAGAATTGATCCCAGATATCAAGTGTTCCCTACCACCCTTCCTCCCCACTAGAAAAAGCTAACAGGCCTAACCCCTGTCCTACCACACCTATCGTACACACGCTACACACACATTCCCCTTCTCACACTGCTTTCATCTGGGCGTGAAATGGATTCCTACTGTCTGCCAGAATGCACCTCCTATCTCTGGATGCAAGTCTCTCTCTCTCTCTCTCTCTCTCTCTCTCTGTCTCTCTCTCTCTCTGTCTGTCTCACACTCTCTTGCTCTCTGTCTCTCACTCTGCCACACGTGTACCCCCTTTGTTCTCAGAGAAAAGTGCCTCTCAATCCGAGGAAAGTGCCTTCCCTACATTGCAAAGACCATGAAATGCATTCCCAGGCGATTATCATCGAAAATGATTAGAAATCCCATCAGGCATAATATTTTATATGACGACTTGAATTAGGCCTAAATCAGAAACACATGACGGCCCTAACCTTTTTAAAACAAACCGCAGTCATCTCTGAAATCCCCAGGAGAAAGGCATGTTCACAAAATTCCTTCATAACTGGCACAGAGAAAGAGAGAAAGACAGAGAGAAAGAACGAAAGATTCTTGTATAAAATATTGATACCTCCCGCTGCCACATGACTTTACATGTCCAGAAGCAGAAAGTCTGTTTTGGGGAGAGGTAGAACATGAAGTTATGTAAAATGATGGTCTTGTTACAGCAAGTAATGAAGACAAACCTTTTCCAGGCAACTGCCTGTTATTGGGAATGGCTGTAAGCTTTTAGCAAGATACATAATATGGTGTGATGAAGATATATTCACCTCTCTCTCTCTCTCTCTCTCTCTCTCTCTCTCTCTCTCTCTCTCTCTCTCTCTCTCTCTCTCTCTCTCTCGCTCTGTCATGTAGACCTGGTTGAGGTTTTGCTTGGTGAAACCTTATCATAATTGGACACACATTATTTGGATCAACCCTTCCACATAACAATCTGCAGACACTTGGAATCAACCAGTTGACCAATTGGTCAGTGTCTGCTGACAGTTAATAAAAAGCTAAGCTTAAGGCTTTTTGTGGGACAGGTACAGATAATCAAAGTGGCCATAACCAGAGAACCTAAACCCATCTGTTCTTAGCCAAGTCTAAATTTTGTCAGCTGAATAGCCAGAGCTGTTTGAATTGTTGTCATTGTCTCTGACACACTGTGGCTCTCCTCCTGCAGTGCCATATCAGACAGAGGAGAAGATGAAAGACAGCTCAATTCAAATTGATCGATGAAGACGTCTTATTTCATTTTACGTTCTGAAATTGTTTAATCTTGCAAGGTCAGGATTTACTGGATTTCTTGAATTTTGACTGTATTCAGAAACTTAAACTGTTTGGGGTGTCACTGTGCAAATGTCAAATAAAATCTTATTACTGAGTTGATGGAATTGAAAATTAATTGTGGTTTTAATTGAATTATCTAATGACAGTGTTAGACATTTACGCAAGCACAAAAGTATTGGACACATGCATTGCACACACGTGTCGGCTGCTGCCCAGGATCGCATGCCGCTGTGACACAGAGCCCCATTTCCAGTTATCATTACTCATTCAAACTGCAAAATCATGTTAAAAAGTTTTACAGATTATGAGATCACCCCCTCAGCAGCTAATAAGCCTTTTCAGACAGAGGAGGCAGAGCTGTTGGAAACATAACTCTGCTGATTGTGTGAAAACCTCATAACTCCTATATTAAAGTTTTTGATCTTTTGTTCGTGAACTGAAAGTTTAGAAAGTCCTTCAAGCATTCAGTGTATGTTTCATGACCCCATAGGTCCCGGGGAACCCAAAATGCAAGCGTATAAATCACAAACAGTTTTTTTCCCCCAGACATGGAGTTTTTTTTTTTTTTTTTTAATCCAACAGCAGCAATAATTCAGGCAAGACGGGGACAGACATACCTTCCAAGTGCATCACTTCCAATAGCCCATAATGATAACATCATCGCTGAACTGTGGGTTATTAGATTAGATTTGGCCAAAGTATGATGCAGTGTTATTCCCATGCTTTGTGTGTGTGTGCACATGGATGTGTGTACTGACGTGTATTTCCGTTTGTGATTCAGTTGTGGTGAGAACATTTTGCAAGTTTAAAACACACTGTGTATTTTGCCAGTTTCGCAGCAGCAGTGATGTACGTTGTAGATAGCCAAATTAGTTTTATAGTCACTCTAAATCTGTTGAAAAAAAGTGTTTAAATGTCCAATCATTTATTTTAATGCAAATTAAAGTTGTTTTCTTGCCACAGTAAGCCAAACCATGGGAACTGTCTGAGACTGTTTCACTCACTGAAACTGAATGCTGCAGCTTTGTAATTATTTTCATAGAAATATGGCACAAAACAGCACAGTAGACATAGCATGTCACACCTGCTGCTTTAGATTCTTGCTATGAATTTTGGTCAAGAAATGCAAAGTGTTTTTATTTCTATTATTGTTAAATAAATTGATGACAGAGGAAACTGCATGGTTAATGACAGTGAACACAAATCAACACAAGCTGCTGCTGGAGCTGTGGATTTACCTGCCCTCTCTGACCGCTGACACACTGTCCACATACACACAGACACACACACATAAAAACACACACAAACAGAGTGACTGTGGTGTGATTCATCCGCATTACCGGCAGGATGGTAACTTTAGTGTAACAGATCTTATCTAGTCGGCCCATCTCACAATTTGAAACCATTTGCTTTTTCTGCTCTTTCTTCTCTGTCCAGCGCATGTCCAGAGGGCTTGTGGTGTCGCTGCTCATTTGCAAAGAGATAGAGGTGAAGCATCCAGATGGTTAACACACACACTCACACTGCCACACAGATTGTCCTCAAGATAGAGGGTGTGGATAGGTCATCCTTGATACAGTCCTCCATGGTAGAGACACACTGGCACACATGCACACGCAGTGGACACACACACACACACACACACACACACACACATACACACACACGCACTCACACACACACACACACACACACACAGTGAGAAGAGATGATACCTTTTTTCTCATAATTTCCTCTTATCACAATAAAGCTAAAGGTAAATTCCCTTGTGCTGCTCAGACTGAACACATCTGGTGTTAGATTAACATCAAGCAACACAATTTTATGTGCTGATGTTTAGTCTAGCCAAATGAGTAATTGTGATGATTGCAGACAAAAGAAGTTATTGTGTCACTTTGCTTGAGTGAATAATGGCTTCAATAATTTCAGCTTTTGTGATTCTATGAATAGGTTTTGAAAGTCACAGAAAAGAAGAAAATGAATCATTTCTAAGCTGTAAACTTATAACATATATACAACAACTTAATTTCTATCTGTTGGGTGGATGGTGGATTGAGATTGCTGCGAGTTTCTTGGTATGCAGCACCATCTGGTGGAAATTTTTGAAAGTTGTCTGTATTTTTTTAATGATATAACGTTCATCTGCTTGGCCATGTGATGTGGGTGATCATGTTGAAGGTAATGATACATTACCAAAGTTATACGACTCATGGCTTTAGGGGAAAAGACAAAGCCACATCACTTTGGATAAAGTGCTGTCCATCATCATAGAAAACATGAGTTGGACCTCATGAGAAATTAAAATTAAAGTGTATGTTTTTTTTTTTTTTTTTTTTTTTTTTTTTAATGGTGTTGATCTTTTAGACAGTATTTCTGCGAATCTATATGTTTTTATAGGGGTTTTATTTTGAATTCATTAAAGTGTGTTCTAAAATGCAGAGGCTCCTAGGCCAGGCTCCTACATAAGAAAAAGAGAGATCTTAGAAAGAAAGTCTTACCGGCATGCACTGATTCATTTTTTTTTTTTTTTTTTTTTTTATCAAAAAGGAAAAAGAGCGAGAATAACAAAACATGAATATACAAAATCCACGTTGATCACCAAATTGCATCATATGTATTTATCATTATACAGCCTTTGAGTGTTATTGTTACACCGTTTCAGTGAACATGAAGGTGACATAAGCTCCACAGTGTATTTAGCCACACCAAGAACCTGTACTTCAATGAATCCCACGGCAGTTGTGGGCGAGATACGCGCACATGGTTAGGGTAAGGGATGTGGCTGAGTGAGGGCTTTCCCTGCCATCAGGGGTGTTTTAGTGAATGGAAACCTGACAACGAATTTTCTGACCAATCACAGCGTTCCACCAATTTACACCACACCGAATTGGCTAAATGTACAGTAGACTCCGCCTCTTTATCATAGCATAACACATGTGCAGCCAACCTTCTTCCTGCAGTACACAGTCTGACCACAGGGGGGCAGCACATGTAAACACATGTAATCTTACACAACCCATTACCAAACGCACAATGCAGGTTCTATAAGTCTTCCCAGCCCTGTTGTTACTGATACTGTCCGGGTGATTCTGTCTCATTGAAGGTGAGTTATCGTGTCAGTGCTTTAATGACAGGTTGTAGTTTTAAGCTTTAAGTTTACACGTGATGTTACTGTAAAACAAACATGTTCGTTCTTTGCCATTCAAAGGAGTTGATGTTTTGTCATTTTCCTCGCGCAGCGGTGTCTGTGAAAAATGTAAAAGTTTCTAATCTTCAAAGTTGCATGTTGCTTGACTACATGTAGTGCAACTCACAATGCCGAAAGTGTTTGTGTCATCTGAAGAAAATATACTGATAATAGTATTTTTGTATTTTGATGTTGTCCTGAGACAGGAGGGGGCTGTTACATCATAACAACAATGAAGTCCATTGCCTGTATCTCGTCGTCAGTCAGAGCTGCGTGTCACTACACCCCAGCTTGTTTAAGTCGGGGTTTAATCCATGCCAGCCCAACGGGCAGATGCATGAACGTGGACTTTCCTTGCAAAACCGTAATAGCACAGCAGCCGTGCGTGACCGGTGTGCGCCCTTTCCACAGTACACAAGACAGGTGGGCAGTGGCCCAGCAGGTAAGCAACAATCCCCTGCCCAACCCTCTGCCAATGCCAGAGAAAAAAGAGAATGAACTGATTGTTTATCAGTTTGGGAGACGGCTGTCATCTAAACCAGCAGCGAGGCCTCGGAACTCCAGGCCACCCCAGCACCTTTCTCCATACACCCCGTACACCAAGCCACAGGGCGCATCAGAGGACTCAGAAGTCAACATCCGGAGTGTGTTTGAGGGGGATGTCATCCCTGAGCTGTGCTCCAGGCTGGCAGATGCCCCCAGTGATGACAGAGCGGAGGGTCTGGCCACTTTGCTTGGAGTGTGTGTTGAGTTTGGCGTGGAGGCTCACAGCCCCGTTGTCTCCAGACTGAGGGACGAGTGCCTGTCGCACCTGGCCAAGAAGGACACTGGGGTGGCACCGCTCTGCCACCTGGGCGAGACAGCTTACGCCCTGGAAGGCTGCCAATCGACCATAGTGACAGAGGTCATTGACTCCATTGGGGCTTCAGTAGAAGAGGATGTGCTGACCCCCAGTGAGGCTGCCAGGGTCTACTCCCTCCTGGCTCTGTGTTGCGACCCCACCAGCCAGCAGCACACATTCATGCTGTCCACTCTGCACAGTCACACAGAGAGGCTGGTCCACCGGCTGAGAGCCAGTCACATCAGTGACATCCTGCAGTCCCTGGTCAAGTTACAGCAGAGTCAGGTTGGTGTGACAAATTTCCATTCATCAGCTTCTGATTATGTTGTTTTGTGTGAGTCAGAGGCTGGAGGTATTCAGACAAAATGGAAACACCACCAAATTTCCTCAGGCTACACCTTTACATTTACAATTTATTATCAGTGGAGCCCTTTGTGCCTATTGGTATGTTCAGTTTAGCTGGTAACAGAAATGATGATGGTAATCCATACACTAGATGTTACAAAACTTACATAGGGATTAAATGGAAAAGTAAGAGTCAACTAAACTTCCCAGACAAGTGCCTAAAATCATTATAGGGACACCTTGATAGTTGAATTTCAGCCTCTTACTTTCCGTGGCCTTGTTTGTCACATTACAGCCTTAAACTTACGAGTTTGTCCTTAGTCCACCTTGCCATATTACACAAGCCATTTGTCAGTCACTTAAAGTGCCACTCCAAAATTGTTTTCTTGACGCTCTAACCACTTCTAAAAAAAAAAAAAAAAAAAAAAAAAGATGTCATGGTGTGGCTCCATTCCTCAGTGTAAAGCACTCCCAAGTGGATATAAATTAAGATACTTACCTTTTGATTGACAGGCCATTTCTCTGGTGCTGAGGCTGAGCCACAGGGCTTCACGTATCTTCAAGGCCTTCAGAGACGATGAAGTAATCAAGCTGCTGTCCTCGCTAATGATCCTGGGACATCATGATGAAGAGCTGCTGGCTGCTATGGAGAAACACCTGCCAGGTGTGCTTTACTTAATTAGACTAGGTTTGGCTTGAGGTTTTGTGGGAGTTTTCCTGGTTCTCATTTAGGATGTAAAGTCAGGGGTGTCATTTTGGCTTGCATATATTGTTTCATAGCTTAAGGACAATAAACAATAAATATAAACCTGACTTTACTTGATGAGGTAAAACATGCCCATTGATTCATATTTTACACTTGCAAAAATGTTTCTGTACTATTTCTAATTATGCAGGGCTAAGTTTATCTCATGCCCATGGAAAAGGGTGCTTTCCCCATGTTGGCACAAATTTAGTAAAGGTGAACTGTCTCAATTTGTGATGAAAGGGACAGATGGAAATTCATGTCATGTGTATGCATGTGTGTGTGCTGTCAGGGAGGCTGGGGGAGTGTGATCCAGAGTTGACAAGCACTGTTATGGAGTACTGCCTGCAGATGAGGTGCCGCTCAGAGCCCATCTTCGAGGCCGTGGCCGAGGGCTTTGTGTGCCACGCCGAGAAGCATAGCACCCCTCAGATTGCCAAGCAGATTGTCGCCATGGGAAGACTCAACTACCTGCCAAAGGTGAGAGTGTCATCTAAAGGGGGTTATATGAAAGATAATGTACATCAAGTGTACAGGTATGGGTTAGTAGGACCGGCATCCTTATTATCTTGCTGTTTCTTTACTAGTTGTTTATGCTGGGTAAAATGGTTTAATTTAGATAAAAATGTTGCGTAGTGCAGCTTTGACAGTTGTGGCAGCAGTTGCAGGTGATCAGTGATGTCACTAAAGAGTGTATTCTGTTCATCCCTGCCTCACTCCTCAGTGCTCCAGTCTGATGTTTAAGAAGCTGGAGAGTGTTTTGTCGTCAAGGTTTTCCCAGTTTCAGCCTCGGTCACTGATAGAGGTGCTGCATGCCTGCATCCACCTGGAGCGCTTCCCAATCAACTACATGTCCAAAGTCTTCAGTCCATACTTCCTACAGAGGCTGCAAGGTATGTTTAGCTTTTGTTACTTACTGGGACATGGAGAGTGGCGGGACAGAGAGAAACTAGCACACAGACTGACTCACTCAACTCTCTTTTTTCCTTCCTTTGGAATACATCTCACTCATGTATTTAGTCCATTTTTCCTAGAGGATTACACACACATAGGGCAGCAACTAATGATTGTTTTCTTTGTCCATTAACCTACAGGTTATTTTTCATTCACTGATTGATCATTTTGTCTGTAAAATATTGAATGATGAATAATGCATATCACAGTTTACCAGAACTTGAAGTGATATCTTAAAATTACTTTCTGCTGTCCCAAAGTATTACTTTTACAGTAATATGAACAATGTGATGAAAAGCTCAGAAAAAAAGAATAAGAAATAAATGGAAAGCAATTGAAAGGAGACAGGAAAAGAAAAGTTTTGTTTGCTTTGTTAAGTTTGTTAAGCTTTTGTAACATTTAAGTAGATTACTATTTATCAGTTTATTAGTATTTGGTTGTTTTTCCATAAAAATGTAATACGGAGCATGCATTATGTCATGTGCAGTATTATACAAGGTACTGTGTATACAAGGTTGTAGCTGTGTGTATTATGTATGCAGTGTGTGTGATGTAAGCTGTCCTTGTCTGTCTTGAAGCCCAGGGGGAGCCACTGGACAAGAACGCATTAGGACAGCTGACACAGCTCAATCTCTCCACCTCGCTGGAATGCGCTTCCTACAAGGTGAGCTCCTGTTTCTGCAACACTCACCTCTCCATCTGTGAAAAAAGTCCAAAATACAGGACCAGAACCTTCTAGATCTTAATACTGAATCTAACAAAAGTGACTAAGTGCTACAGTATCAGAAGGGATATGCACATATGTGATTGGGAGTATGTGTCTGGTGGTGGTCAGTGTGCGTGTGGAGGGTGATGCATATTAAATACCAGTAAAAAGCTAAGTCAACTTTAACCCTCAGAAAGTCAAATTCTCTCAGTGTCCAAATTATTTAAAAATTGCTGCTTTGGACTATGCAGATTTTATTTGAGTTTTTTTCCTCTTTTACAGTTTTTTTCAATCGCTTTACCTCCTCTGTCAACTCAGAAATGCTGGTATCAAAACAGTTAATACATAGGCCTAATGAGAGGCGCACTTCCCAAAATAACACATTTTGTTTGCAAAAGGCTCTTACCATGACAAAACATTTCAGACATGCAGCAAAAGCACATTTTGTCACCGCCCAATACAACTTGAAGTCAAGCGACATAATCCAGCCACTCACTGACTTCATACTCAACACCAAAATGCAACATACCCTTTTCAGTCTGAGCAGGTTCAACCTTACTTTTTTCCTGTGTGTATTGCAGTCATATTTTTGACAATTTACATAGTTACATATTGTAAAGCAAATAGCAAAATCCAATATTTCCCTCAAACAACTCAACTTCTGCCCAAATGAGTAGATTTCTTCAATCAGCTATACTGTACTGTAACACAGCTGACAGCAGAATACAAAATACAGCAATCAGTTTGAACAAGATTCTCCTGTGAGCTGCACATTCAAATGTGAACTTACAGTAAAGAACTGCATCCAAACTCAGAAAGACTTTGAAGTGAAATTTTACTGTATTGATGGCAAAAACTGAAATACGATAAGTCACATACAGTATTACACAGAAAAACTCAAAGGAGTTGAGAAAAAAAATACAGAATACAATTTATAGGCCCCTTTTTTGTAGGTGCATACTGATTGATTGGTGATTGGTGATTTGTGGAAAGGGTAGTGATGCAGGTGCACTAGTGATTTCACAGTGATGCAGGTCATTTCTATCAGCTGTAAGCATATGTTTTGCTTTTGACTACCACAGTGAAGTCAGTGGAGTCAGGGCCATGTAAATGACACATGTGAGAAGTGTTGTGCAAAAGAGCCTGATAAATGTGTGAATCCAATGAAAAGGTATGAACACATTTGCAAAAGAAAACTTCTGCTGTGGTTTGGAGGTGAAGATGACGACAAAGTGGATCCCAGTTTCATTATACTGGAAAAAGCGAATGAAAAAAACTGTAATATTCCTTATTTGTGTGTTTTCTTGGTACATTGGGTCAAGGTGTTTAACCTATTCAAAATAGATGTCCCACATACAGAAATTTAGGAATGGGAAGTAAGTTCAGCTTGCAGGCAAGAATAATGAACTCTCCTCATCACCCCCCTTCAGGGTCCCAGGCTGCCTTACTATCTCCATGTGAAGAGGTTCTCCTCAGTGGACCAGGCGTTTGAGACGCCCATGGAGAGTTACTTGTACAAACGGGTCAGAGGACCACTGACGAATCTGCTGGGGGGACAGTTTTACTCCACAAGGGTGTTCACTGTGAGCGGGTACACTATAGGTGAGCTCCAGCTCCATGCACCTTACTTACTACAGTTCAGAAGTCATTTGGATAAAGCTCTTAAAGGTTTTGAGCCACAGAAAGTATCCCAATTTAAACATAAAGTAACTAGGCAACAAGAGTTTTGACTAACATTATGTAAGAGGTTTAGCTTAGTAAGAGGCAAGAGAAAGCCAGAAGTTTGGAGAAAATTTAGAGCATTCATTGTTTCAGGTTGGTATGGTGCAACTACTGTGTTTACATCAGTATCAGAATCTCCTTTATTTATGTATATTAGTAAATTTGACAGTATATCATTTAAAAATGTAAGTAGAGCAGACAAACTGTCTACATTCAGGAATTTGACTGGGATTTCACTGTGGTTCAATTAAGTCAAAGGGTCAATGGGTTTTTCTACCACAAATGTGTGATTTATTGCACACAAGCCCTGCTGTCGTAGTTTATTGTTTTGCTTTTTACTTGTGGTCAGACGTGGAGTTGTGCCTGGACGAGGAAGGATTTGTTCTGCCTCTGTCTCAGTGGGATCACACTTACAGAAGGTAAGAGATATGACCACAGCCAATTTCTTGTTCAACTTCTTCTGGATTAGCCATGGTATAGTCATACATTTAACAATTTCCTGCTTCTCTGCTCCTTCCATGTACCTTTCTGTACAGGCCCAGCATAGGGCAAGATTGATGAGCACTCCCAAAAAGAAAAATTACACTTAGGCAAAATGTTTTCTACCCAAAACCAGCCTGCAGGTACAACAGTACAAAGAAAAACAGGTGTGCTCTGAGCACCATGGAGCTGGCACAGGTGGATACTATAGAGAAAGTGTCCAGCACAGAAATTACAGCTTTTTTTTTAGCTCCTCACCTGAGTCTCCTGTCATTTCTATAGTTATTTACCATTGTAGATAAGTATAAAACTGAATTTCATACATAAACATGAATATGATTTGATGAATCATTCATTTATCTGAAAAAAAAACTTAGTGTTCCTTATGCACGTTATGCCTCTGCTGAAATGTCCAACTTTTAAATGCTAGCTGCACTGTAACTCTAACCGTCTCTGACCACAGTTTCACTTGTTCTCCACCCCGATGACATATAATCATAATGATACACCTCTGTGTGTTTCCCATTTGTAGGATGGCACTGTGTTTGGATGGTCAAAACCGTTTCTGCAGCAACACCCAACATTTACTGGGGAAGGAAGCTACAAAGAGAAGACACCTCCGCAGGATGGGCTATGAGGTGGTGCAGGTATGCTGAAAACATATTTGAAGTGCAGCTGAGCTTATAAGGAAAGGTTATTTAAAATTATCCAGTGATGAGTGTTTTACTGGTGCATCCATGTGGCACAGCAGGTGAGGGCACATGTTACTGGCTCTAACAGCAGGAATGCGTTTTAAAGTGAACATCAGATTTTGCAACAAAACAAATAATAATATAGAAATTCATTACTCCTTGTGAATTTGTTCATTATCAGCCTAGTTCAGGTTTCTAACTAATACTCACAACCTTGGTGAGTATTAGCTTTCCAGATGTGAACTTTTCCAGAGGCTTACCAGGACGTCTAACCCTGTTGGTTGAAGTGGCGCTCCAGTTTGTTACATTTTTAATGAGACACACAGTAACAAACAGAAACTATACCCATTTTATTCTTTCATCCTTTAATTCTGATTACATTGAACAATACTGAGTGGAAAGTAAAGGGGCAACTTAAAATATAAATTGTTACCCAATAAAAATAAATAAATAAATAATTTCTGTTTTGTTTGTTTTCTTGGCCTACTGAAATATCTGTGTATGCTCCTGAAATTATGGATGAAGAAGAGAGAGGAACGTTTTTTTGTTGTTGTTGTTTTCTTCCCAATTCCCTGTGTGACCTCTTCTCGTGCTTTTGTTTCTCTCTCATCAGATCCCTTACTTTGAATTTGAAAAACTAAGAACTCAGGAGGAGCGGATCCAGTATCTTCACAACAAGATCTTTCCTACCATCTTCAAGTTCAGTCACTAATCTTCATATCAGGCAGCTTGGGTGGGTTAGCCATGTGTTTAGTATTATGTCCATACAGGATGAGGAAGTCGTCATGGGAGAAAATGGACAAAAAAAATCTTCAGCCTTAGCCACATGTTCTGCTTTGACGTTTGTATAATAGATGTTAATCCCACCGGCCAATTTGTGTATAAAAATGCACGGCTCAAAGGCAGGAGGCAGATCTACAAGTGCAGATCTGAAGTGAAAATGAAAAATCAGGTAACAAAACCTGCAGCATTCAAGCTTCTTTATGACCTCAGGAGACTCTTAGTGAAGACTGTCCACAAGTAAATATGACTGATGGCCTGACAGCTTTGAGCAGTCCAGTGCTATAACGTATCATAGTTTTGTGTGATTTGGTGTTCATATGAACAGCTCTGAAGGTGATTTCAACAGCTACAAGATCAGTCAAGATTTTTGTATCTGAAGTGACACCATCTAGTCTGGTAAGTTATATAAATTAAGTGTATAAGTGACATGTAAATTGATTTAAAGTAATTCTATGATCGTACATACAAAGGCAAACCCATTACCAGGTTGGAAATAGTGCCTTGTGTGATTCTTTTTATTTAATGAACTGTGTTCAAAGCTCAAAAGTAAATAACATTGATGGATGGTTTCACATAGATCTCGTTTTTAACAATGTGTCATATTTTCATGGCTGTCTTTACAAGGACTATGATTATTATAAACCAACTTCAGTTTTACTGCTGAAATACTATTGGACCCTGGCCATTTGTGTGATTGTATAAATCTAACTGACACCTTACTAGCTGCATGCACTCAGTGCTTTATCAGCGGCCATACTCTGAGTGACTGTCGTTTTCAAGAGTTCACAGCCTCTGGTGGTAAATGGTTTTAAATATTTTTGAGGGGGCTGGTGCTCAAGCCACAAAGGGTTGACATTCTAATTTGCAGTGGACAGCAAATACCTGAACTGGTAGCTTATACCTCAGCTGGGAAAACAGGACACATTGTAGATCAAGGCCTCAGGTTTTTATCTGACTGAGAAAGTAATGTACTGTATCTTATGTGCAATAGGTAATTTAATTTTAAGTTCAAATGCTTGATTGTAATGTATAATGGTAATTGTGAATAAAGTCTGTCAAAATATCTGAAGATAGTATTGTCCACAGGTGTACATTTTTGTTTGTTCAAAGTTTATTGCCTTCATGCAGGCTCATACTACCCAAGTGGTGACAAGATCAGGTAACACAGGGCTTCATTAACATGAACAAAATTACTTCCATGAACATCACAGTCACATAACCTTTTTGGACACACTGAAGATAACTGCCAGAGATTTAGTGTCCAGATATGTTTTCTACTTTTTTACTGCCACCATTTATATCAAAGACCGGAAGAAGTCTGGATGCTCATGCACTAATTGCTTTTGATTCATATTAGCCAGGTGTACACAAGAACTCAGTCAGGTTGAAATCTTGGGCTCTTTTTATACTCAAAACAATTGGTTAATTAATTAATATTCAATAAGTGAGTTACTGAACATAAACTATTTGGTGAACCAGTGTACTGAGTGTTGAGAGGATGAGTCTGCTGGTTCCTCCTACTCTCTGTGGTTCTCCTCCTGTGCCTTTACTCCAGACATCCTCCCGAAGGCACAGCTGTCTCTCCTGGAAGACACAATACAATCGACTGTAGAATATTACTAAATACTGTTGGTGTGTATGGCTTAATGATCAGAGCATGTCATGTCACCGTTAGAGTGAAGGGTTCCCACTGGCCGTTGTTTTTTTAGATTTGTGTACATGTTTGTGTGATTTCTCCCACCTGGAAGAAAGAGGTGGCAAGGGAATGGCGCGAGGGCGCGCTGTAAGGACAAACTCTCCTAAGAAAGCCTCCATCATCAGATTCTGGAGGGTGTTCAGCAGAACGTCTTCACACATAGACACAAAATCAGTAGATCTGGACACACATAAGCAAACATTCAGCTTAAAATGTGAAACATGAGAAACAAACAAAAATACTTTAAGTATATCTCTTTTACACATCTTTTACCCTTTTACCCAACCCATCTCTAACCAAATTAGCAAGCGTAGTTGTCAAACCCCTGTGTGAATATAAATGAGGACATTAAAATAAATACATAAAGTAGTGCACAAACAGTATATGTGTTGATAAATAGTGATTTCCCAGTGACATATTTAACCAAAGTTTAGTTGTTCAGGACTTCACTGACCTGCATAGGCTCCCTTGCACACTCTTCTGGGCCAGGTTCTCGCCTCTCAACTGAGACGGTTTTTGGGCATGCTGTGAACGTTGAGAGTGGGAATGAGGTGGGGAGGGGGGAGATGTAGGGCAGGGGTGCTCAGAGGGGTGGCGGGGGGGGGAGGGGGCATTAAATGGAGAGGATGGAGGAGAAAGTGTAGTTTCTCGAAGCTGGCTGAAGTAGGGGACAGGCTCAGACACAATGCTGGTGAGAGACTGATGGAACTGTGGATCATCCAGCAGGCTCCTGCAAA
The DNA here is from genome assembly GCF_902150065.1 of Myripristis murdjan. Classification (NCBI taxonomy): domain Eukaryota; kingdom Metazoa; phylum Chordata; class Actinopteri; order Holocentriformes; family Holocentridae; genus Myripristis; species Myripristis murdjan. The sequence continues at coordinate 13,529,648 of NC_044000.1, forward strand.
GAGAAAGAGGGAAAAAGACATATTAACACACATGCATGCACACACACACACACACACACACACTGAGCTCATTATCCTTATGCCCTAATCCAAACTCTTTCCACTGCATGTCTAACTTTAAGCATAACTCTTACCATAACTGTAAATCAACACTCACCTTAACATCTAACCATAAAATTAAGCAGAAAATCAAACAGCTAAGTTTCGTTCTAGGTGTGTGTATGAGTGTTTACCAAAGGAGGGAAGTAAGTGTGTCTGTGATGATGTTTTTCTCAGGGCCAGTCAGGGGGCGAGAGAGGTTGGAAGAAGCAGTTTCTGACCTCTGGGACTTAGGTTGGAGGTGTCTGGGGAAGACAGCAGAGATAAAGATAGCCACTGCTCGTGTAATGTTTCTTGTGAAATAATCAGCAGGAGTCTTGCTTTTTTCCTGAATGATAAAACAATCAAGGGACAGCTTAACATCTGTGTCATTCAACAGGTGTGCATCTCTCAGTCTGTCTTCATGTGTTTACCTGAACACATAGTGCTTATTGAGCTGGTTAGGGAAGTGCATGCTGTACTCCTGTAGTCCATGGGAGCGTGCCGTCACTTCCAGATGCAGGAGAAAAGGTTTGGGAGGTTCAGGCCGCCTCCATACTGTCGCTGCCTCTCTCTGCGCTCGTCGCTCTGCCTTTGTCAGCCTGGCAGGTGAAGTGCCAGCTAAAGTGTCACTACTGCTGGCACGGATAGGGGGAAGAGTCTGAGGGGGAGAGGTTGAGATACAGAGAGAGAGTCCAAATGAAGTCCCTGAAACTCATAAAATGCTATCCTATAAAAAGTGCATATTTATTGATGCATTTTTGTCTATAAAATGTGATTGCAACTGTACCCATACAAAGTACAGGATCATACTGACAAATTAAGACCAGCACTTAAAGGGAAATTCCACCCTAAAACAGGTTTAAAAATGGTTAACTTACATTGCATTTCTGCTGCTGTTTTGATAGTTAAGGGTGTTATTTTGATATTCTCTGGGAAAAATCCTCAATGCCAGATTTATTCCTTTATTCTTGTTTAATATTGCCGCAAATCAGTGCAATGCAATGCTATCAATAAATCTATAAATAAATAACTAAAGAAATGCCAGTTCAAGATTTAAATGCTCTCTAGCAGAGTTCAAGAGCAGGACCACATCTCAACCACACCTCTTCCTGCATTCCTGTAAATACCCACCTAACCCCTCCACTTCTTTCACTCTCATATCATGCGCACCTCCCTCCTACCCTATTTCTCTTCTCTTCTTGTTCCCCTCTCCTTCCCTCCTTCCTCCATGGGTGCTAAGAGGGGTCTGTCATGCCCAGGTGCTACGGCGGATTCGCCACACACAGTCAACAATCCAGAAGAACTATAAGCAAGTTCAAGCCTCCAACAATAATCATCACCTCATCAAAAAATGATTCAAACGCCTATTGTTGATAGTGTGGTCCTTGCTAATGAAATAGTATTTATGCATATTAGGCCTGAATTTCCCTTTAAGAAGAGCACAGTTTGGTTTTAAGTACCACAGTTTCCATTTGTAGTTTAAACCTCTACTGCTGAACAGTTTATGCACAGCCATGAAAATACATGTTTAGCACTGTAAACCTTTAACACTCAGAATGTAACTACAGGCTTTAAAACAGAGGTGAAGTGTGCTGCATGAAAATGCCTGGATTAACCTTGTATTTTCTGAACAGTGGAGTGTTTCTGACTTGAGCTGCAACTGCCTCCTGTAACAAGACAAAAAAAGGTGAGTAAGGACACAGAGACTCTTTGGTCACTGTCAAAAGTTATATGACAGTTTGTTCCTGAAGTAGAACCTTGTCCACAGGAGGCCCTTTGCTGTCTCTAAGGTTTTTCTCTGTGAGAGTAAATTCATGTTTCTGTCTCTCTCTTTCTTCCTCCCAGCGCCGCAAAGCATCATGGTACTGTGCCTCTGCTGCTTCCTGTGTAATCTGGAGAGGAGAGCAGAGGAGAATGGAAGAGAAACACACCATGTATATCCATCCATCCTTGGTGGAAAATAAATTTAATTGAAGGTAAGAGAGTGACCACATGATTTTGGTGACATCAGAAATCAGTCATTTGGAAGCCAGTCTGTTTCTGTACTTTCATCAACAGTAATTTGTTGGTGTGCCCATGTGTGTATGTATGTGTGTGTGTGTGTGCTTCTATGGTACCTGACAGATGACATCTAACTGACAGAAGGTGGGACAGCCAGAGGAAATCAAGGAAAGGACAAACAGAGCACTCTGCCCTGGACCTAGACTCCCACGCTCTGGGTGGATCTGCAAAACCTGAAACACACACACACACACACACACACACACACACACACACACACATGCACACAAGTGTGGTCAACAGAGCTCTCTATACTGAAAACTCACCACCCCATCCCGGATACATAAGAATCACCTGGCGCTTCGACCAGACTGACAGGACATGATGGAAATTTGATTCAGAAGTTAGTCCAGATGTTCTTGAAGGCATTTTCTCCTCCCCAGTTGAAAAAAAAAAAATCAATCACTATGCACAATAGCTCAGAGTTGCAGCCACATACATACATACACATGTAAACACACCCTCCCACCTGTTGCTCCTTCTGTTGTGGCAGCTCCCATGCATAGAGGATAGTGTCTGTGTGTGAGACATTGGTGAGGAAGAGGATTCTTGAGGGGTGTGAGTGCACAGGGATGTCGCCAAGAGACACTCTCTCCTCAGATAAGAACGCTACCTGAATTCACACATACACACACATACGCACGCGCACGCACACGCACACACACACACACACCCATGGACACACGTGCAGATCAGAGGCAAGCATAAACAATTAGAAGGAGAAGATCGCTGGTATTCCATAGAATCTCTGCAGAACAATATAAAGCACTATCCAGTCTATACTCAGAGATACACTATATTGCCAAAAGTATTCGCTCATCTATCCAAATCATTGAATTCAGGTGTTCCAATCACTTCCATGACCACAGGTGTATAAAATCAAGCACCTAGGCATGCAGACTACTTCTACAAACATTTGTGAAAGAATGGGTCGCTCTCAGGAGCTCAGTGAATTCCAGCATGGTGCTGTAATAGTAATGTAATAGGATGCCACCTGTGCAGTAAGTCCAGTTGTGAAACTTCCTCGCTACTAAATATTCCACAATCAACTGTTAGTGGTACTATAACAAAGTAGAAGCGATTGGGAACGACAGCAACTCAGCCACGGAGTGGTAGGCCACGTAAAATCACAGAGCGGGGTCAGCGGATGCTGAGACGCATAGTGCGCAGAGGACGCCAACTTTCTGCAGAGTCAATAGCTTGAGACCTTTAAACTTCATGTGATCTTCAGATTAGCTCAAGAGCAGTGCGTAGAGAGCTTCATGGAATGGGTTTCCATGGCCGAGCAGCTGCATCCAAGCCTTACATCACCAAGCACAATGCAAAGCATCGGATGCAGCGGTGTAAAGCACACCGCCACTGGCCTCTAGAGCAGTGGACACGTGTTCTCTGCAGTGACGAGTCACGCTTCTCCGTCTGGCAATCCGATGGACGAGTCTGGGTTTGGTGGTTGCCAAGAGAACGGTACTTGTCTGACTGCATTGTGCCAAGTGTAAAGTTTGGTGGAGGGGGGATTATGGTGTGGGGTTGTTTTTCGGACGTTGGGCTCGGCCCCTTAGTTCCAGTGAAAGGAACTCTTAATGCTTCAGCATACAAAGACATTTGGACAATTTCATGCTCCCAACTTTGTGGGAACAGTTTGGAGATGGCCCTTCCTGTTCCAACACGACTGCGCACCAGTGCACAAAGCAAGGTCCATAAAGACATGGATAAGCGAGTTTGGTGTGGAAGAACTTGACTGGCCTGCACAGAGTCCTGACCTCAACCCGAGAGAACACCTTTGGGATGAATTAGAGCGGAGACTGAGAGCCAGGCCTTCTCGACCAACATCAGTGTTTGACCTCACAAATGCACTTCTGGAAGAATGGTCAAAAATTCCCATAAACACACTCCTAAACCTTGTGGAAAGCCTTCCTAGAAGAGTTGAAGCTGTTATAGCTGCAAAGGATGGGCCCACATCATATTAAATCCTATGGTTTAAGAATGGGATGTCACTCATGTTCATATGTGTGTGAAGGCAGCCGAGCGAATACTTTTGGCAATATAGTGTATATTAGCCTCAGATGTGTAAGTAATGAATTCTGTGGGTGTAGAGCACATGCTTTCTATTGTATTTTATTATATATATACAGAAGTACCAGGTATAGGTTACAGAGGATTTTGCTTTTCTTTTCTTTTTTCTCTTCAGTTAAACTAATCTGTCCTGGTAAAGGCATTGCCTTGATGCCACATCCATGCAGCTAGTTATTCTGTTTGAAATTTACTCAGTTACACTTTGTTTATTTTCTCACCTGTCCTGGTAAGGGCACCCTCTGGAACCAGGGCACAGATGACTGGGCATCAACTCTGGAATTAAACTGGTTTGAGGATCCCAGTGCCCGAGGATCAAGCCCACATGCCTCAACCTCACCAGCATGGACTCCCCACCCTGAATATGGATAGGAATGTCCACCTGCAAGATACACAACAACAGACAGGATTCAAAGTCATAGACAGAGTCTGGACATGGCATTCATGGTGACTCCAACATCCTGCTCTATATCTGTTATTAACTTGAGTTTTTGTTGTAGCTTGACATCTAAGTTGCAAGGAGCATCACTATGATAATGCTATAGCAGGAAACATGCTAAAAGCTGACTAAGTGCATTATGTCAAGGGCACTGGAAAGGGACAGAGGTAAGAAGGCAGGAGAAAACAGGCTCAGGTATAGCTAAGTCCCCACATTGTATGTCTTAGCCTCTAGTGGGAAAAAGGTCCACTCCAGTATGGCTGTCTTCCCTGGCAGGACCTCTCCCTGAGGGTTGTGGCAGCACAGCACTGGATGGTTAAAGCTGTTTGCCCGAAGCTGCTCCAGTGGAGCCGTGTCCACTTCATAATGGACTGGCAATGCACCACCATTATGCAGCTCATACGCCTGCGGACACAAAAACATGCTTGGTGAATCAAATCTATGCTGAGTTTATTGGTGGAAAAAAAAGAACTCAGAAAAGATCTTCAGTAAGTGTGCTGCAAGTTAAAAAGCTACAAAAAACCCTGTTGGTTGTGCCTTTCACTTCGCAGTGAATTAGCCACTGGTATGGAGTGAATGTCACAGAAACTAAACACATGCACACCTGTCTGGGAGGAGAGAAGACTCCAATGGATACAGGGGTGAAGGCATGCCGACTGGAGGTGTAGTGGAGGTAGGGTCTGTCTCTCTCCACTGTCACGCCCTGGAAGTTAAGCTGAACCCGAACACAACAACATGAGCAAACACATAAAGATCAGCTGACAACAAAGTTATCAGAAAGTAACATTTGGGAGGAGGACTGCATTTTTATAGTCACATGTAGTATACCTGCTGATGATTGTGTGCTAGACTACATGGCTTTTATGTAAAGCTTGTTGTCGAATGTTGTGATTTGTTGTGATTGTATCAGTGCTGGCATGTTGGAAACGTCAGTATGTGTATTGCTGTCTTTTTAACATTAGATTTTCCATTTTAGCCCTTACCCCCTCCCCTCAAGAGGCTTTAACTTTTACCAGGCTGCTATTGTAAATACCAATTTGTGCTTTATGATTTGCCAGGTAAAATAAAGGTTGAATAAATAAATAAATAAAAATAATATATGGCAGATAAAAGACAGGATACTGGATCAGCACCACTATTTGTGCAAAAGGAATAAAAGAACAAAGAACAATGCTGTGCCTCACCATGATCTCCCTACCATGAGCGAGTTTGAACAGGACAGGTAGCCGGTCCATTCCAACAAATTTATGTCTGAGAAGGATAAAGTTCATGTTAATGTGGCACCAATAATTCCATCATTGCTGTAATTTTATGTCTGGAGGAGCAGCCATTCTACCAAAAAGAACTGCATGGTATACACTTCCATATAGACTGTCAGCATCAGATGGTTTCTTTTCTATTCCTACTTTGGCCACATCTGTAAAACAAGCACTGTTCAGTCTCTAACCTGTAGTTAAAGTGCACTGCCCTCTGCTGGCTGGAGAGCAAAGTTCCAGAGCGAGGAGAAATGCTGAACAAACGGTTGTCCTGAATCTGTAAACAAAATGGAGGTGGGCCTTTAATTTGAATCTCACTGAATTTCGATCTCATTATAACTTACAGTTTAAAAAATGTCATTAGCCATGGATGTGAAAAGACTGACCTTCATCTGGTGCAGCTCGGTACTGCTGAACTCTCCTGTCTGTGCCCAATATTCCAACTCTATCTGCTGGTCCTCTGGAAACAAGAATACCCTGAGAGTAGGAGGATGAGAAGGAGGAAGAAGAGAAGAGAACCGAGGAGAGGAGTAACATTAAACTGATGTACTGTAATCTGCTCTGTTACACTGTACTGTATAATTCTCACCAGTATACTGTACATAAATCACCCAAGCACTTGACTTGACCTGACTGAACTAATTTCTTTCATGGCCATAATGTTTTGGACTTACCAGTGAACAGGGACGGAGCCAATGTTGTGAAGCATCAGCACAACAGTGGAAGGGTCAGAGTTCAGGGGAGCAGCGCTGAAGCTGAAATCCAACATGGCCGTGGGTAAGACAGAGGGATGGTGCACACTGGAGACAGGGAGAGAGGACAAACTCATGTACATGTACATACCCGCAAACACAGTAAACAAACTGTAAACACTGATGCAAATTCGACTAGAAGAAATGGCATCTGGGTGGGAGAGTGCACCACAAGGACCAGAATGTAATATTATTACGCTATTAATGTTCTCCAGTATTTAAAAAAAAGTAACATGTTGTGCAATATATTTTTTCTTTGTATAATTACAGTGAAGAGCTATAATTTTTGAAAACAATAAATGTAAAAATCAATTTTAATTATAATTTTCTTCAAATAACTACTACTAATAACTACTCATTTTCAAGCACAATGTTAAATCTTATATCTGCTGCTAACCTGTGCCTGCTGGGTGTTCTACAGGTGAGCTCTGAAGGAGAAGGGTCGGACAGCAACTGTTTGTTGAGCCTGTCCAACGAGAAGAGGTTCCAAAGATTCACCTTGCTGAGCCCATCCGCACTGCCAGCACTGCATGCATCAATCACCTGTAAGGTAGGGTACACACCCTCCCCCCGTACCTCACACATTATCTGGGCAGGAGATAATGCAAACCCTGGGGAAAGATAGAAACATAATCATAAACATACATGGATGTGTGTGTGTGTGTGTGTGTGTACTTGTGAGTGTGGCTGAGTGCCTACTGTACCATTGGTATTCAGAGTCTCGTAGCTTATGGTCCAGCAGTACTGGGCCTGTCGATGTGGTGTGACTGTGGAATGGAGCAGCATTCTGGAGTGGGAGGCGATGGTTCCCCTCACAGAGTCCAGCTGTAGGGCTGACCCACCAGACAGGACAAAGTTAGTTGACAGCAGTGGCTCAGAGATACCATTATAACCCTATCAATGGTAGTTTAGAGTCACTTTGGCTATGCTTGGTTTGCCTGTCGCCATTTGGTCTTCCTTTTGGCTCTAGGTGAAGTCACAACACTAACTACTATTATCTTTAAAGGACAACTTCAAAATTAATCATATTAATGTTATGTGGTGTTCTGTAGTAAAATAATTTGCCTATACAACTCCTTCCCAAGAAAAATTACACTACATAGGAAATGCATATAACTATTTTTTCATCATGTACACTTCAAACACAGAGCGCCACAAAAGATCATACCAACTGGTTCAGTGTTGGGGTCATAAGTAAGTTCTTTGTCCAGTAATGCCTGCTGTACAGTGAGACAGAAGGAGACAGGGCAGAGACTCCGGTTCACCAGAGGAATCTCCACTGACCGGCAACTTCCAACCAGGATCTCCCCAATATCCAGAAATGCATTCTCTGCCTAGGGAGAAAACAAACATGAACACACTGCTGAACACTGAAGGTTAATTCACCTCTACATAATTCATGATTCAAAAGGTGAGTGGAAATTGATTTGCCACTTGATCACTTTAGGTTATTCAGATATTGGTTGAACATTACAAAATCGCATAAGAATGTTTGAATTTCCCAGAAATTCCACTTAATGAATTGGCTGAGACGAAAGTAAACTGAATGTAGCCCTTATAAACATACAGTTGGTCTTTGGCCGCTCTAACATGCAGCCAAGTACACATACAGACACATAAAATCTCTCTCTTTCCTCATGACATTTTCACCTCTATAAAGCCTTTAGATCCCATTCCCGTCACTTGAATGGGAATGTATGACTTCTCACATCCAGGAGTTTGGATTGACCAGAAGGTGAGGGAAGGTTTGAGTGTGTACATTGTCTCTTCCAGTGGGCTAAAGGTCCACGTCTGGGCCTGTGGTGACATCATATCACAACCAAAAGTGATAAATAAAAAGCGCAGTCTCTCCATGTGTGCATCTATATATGTGTGCCTCTTTTTGTCTCTCACTTTGCTCTCATTTGGCTGCAGTTCTCCGGCATCTGGTTCTACAGTGATGAACTCCTGGTCTGATGCAAGGATCCTCCACTGAAACCTATCATGTAGCAATGAAGGATATGCATGAACCAGAATAACAACACTGAAACAAAGAAAAATATGTTTTTCTCCATTCCTGAAAATTTGGCATTTTTGCAGAAAGGCTTCTCCAAAACAGTGATTATGTAAATTTACGTCTTTATAAAAGCTACTGAATAAGCTCAATCACTCAGTCAAATAGTTAATAAATCTGTCAGCTATCTAACCGCAGAGGTATGCGGCTGAGGTTCCTGATTTGCTGGGAGCACTGAGTGCGTGAGCCCACAGCTGTAGGGTGGAAGTAGAGACTGCCTTCTCCTTCCAGAGACACACATGGCTTTTCCACTCTGCTGAATACTGTTAATTCCTGGAGGAGACAGAGACAGAAAAATATACAGAGATATGAAGACAGAAAAACAAGTACAGACACTCAGATGTTACTATCTGTAACCCCGCGTGTATACCTGAGTGTGTTTGGCTGCATTGAGCTGCAGGGATAAACTAAAGCCCTGTTCAGGACTGTCTGCAGTGGGAGTGGTTCTGAGGGTGAGGATTTGGTGTTCTCCAGGTTGGATCAAACCACAGCTTGGCACCACAAACACTGATTCTGCCAAGGAAGGGTTTGGGCACTGGTCTGGGTCCAAATGGAAAGTGAGGGGTAAGTCTCCACAGTTCTGAAAGAGCACTGACCGGTAGGAGAGAACACTCAGGGCTGGAAATACCTAGAGGAGACAAAATGCCATTCAACCAAAGGATCACCTTTAGTGTATAGAAATATTAACACAAGTAGGTAGGTAGGTAGGTAGGTAGATACTTTATTCATCCCGCAGGAAATTCACATTTTCTTCAGCAGTATCCACAGATTACAAATTAAGTGAATAAAAAAATAGAAATAAAGAATAAGATCTAAGTATAACAGAATAAGATCTGAGTACAACAGAATAACCTACTCAATGGGCACGGTAGACTGTCTCTTGGTTTCTAGGGGGTGTTTTAGTTTTACAAGATCTAAACACTGCTCATCATTATGTTGCTGTTTATAAAAAGAAAGGTAAAACTAGAAAGGGGGAAGAGATAAATACAGAAAGAAATGGAGACAAATTTGTGTTGCAGTGCTGGTGTCTCACCACTCGGGGGTGCTGCAGGGAGCAGTGTGGGATGAAACGCTCTTTGTCTGGCTGGAATGAATGGCCTATGACTCTGACCGTCACACACCAAGGGGGGCACAGCAGTTGCTCCTCCACGTGATGAACTTTCTGCAGCAACTAAGGGACAACGGGTGGATCTGTCTGCTTAAAACAGAAGTTGAAACCACAGCTCCCATGCAGAAAACATTGTTTCTTACAAAAAAATCATAGTTTGGAAAGTGTTGATCAGGAAAAGTGAGATGCCAGACTGTTTTAGCAAGGAAAATCATCCATAAATCTTTTGCTGATGATTTAAGATTCAAAACAGCCACAGTGTTGCTAAAGCAAAGGAAGCCTGATGACAGAGACATCACTTAGTATCCCTCAGAACAGAATTTCACATGTGCATATTTTTACTTTTTTTTTTTTTTTTTTTTTTAACTCAAATAAGTACAGTAACTTACTGCAGCTTGTTGTGTTGGGCTTTTGACTGTGGATTATCCTCTATTTTTACCTTGTAGAATGCAAAGCACTCCAGTTGTGCTCCATGCAGGGTGTTCATCTGCAGGGGGGCATAGGTCACTTTGAAGGCGGTTGACTTCAATGGACTCAGGTCAAACGATGAGGGAGAGACAGAGAACGGGGAGTCTTCAGCAGCAGTCCACACCAGGCTAGAATAGAATCAAACTTAAACTTGGTCCAATGGTCTAGAAATAGAATAATATATAAAATATACTATACAAATGAATATCTGATCATCAAGAATGTTATCAAATAGAAAAACAATGACATCTCTCACTGCCACAAACTATGCTGGCTCCAGATGAAACAACCATCTCTATCTAGCTTCATGTATTTAGTGCCTTGCTCGGACATCATAATAAGGCTGTAGTAGATACCTGAGCTTCCCGCTTGTGTGGTTGGTGATGGAGACATACTGAGAGAAAGCAGATGAACGAGATAAAGAGGAGCAATATTTGTGACCGAACACCAGCTCAGCAGGTTCCACAGTTACATGAGGAGACAACGATGACGAGGGGGAGCACGAAGAAAGAGGATCCATACCCCCCGAGCAGGCCTGGTAGTATTCATCCATTGGAGTGCTCTCTGTGACAGTAGCACCGTCTGACCCCTGGTCTGACTCCTGGAGTGAGAGAGGTGGCAGAGTGGAGATACAGAGAAGCAAAGGGAGCATTAGAAGATTTGAGATATCAGTGTGGGCTATTATAAGAAAATTAATCCTACAGAAACAAAAGTTTACCAGTGTCTGCAACACGTAACCTGATCATAACACATCTCTACTTCTAACCTTATCCACTAACACTTTCCCACCTTACCTCCTCTGAGGGGCAGAGAACCTCTTGTTGGTTTATGTGTTTATTATGGTCTTGTTCCATTGCACTAAGGTCTAGTCGGTCTTTTGTGAGTCTGTGATGCCGGTGAAGCTGGTTAAGAGCCAAGTGTTTAGGTCGCAGTATGGCTGGCTGCTGGAGGTTCGAGTGACAGGTGCCAATCAGGTCTATGAACACAGGATCCTGGAGGACAGACAGACAGACAAGCAGGTAGAACTATAACTGTCTGTGTATGGGCATTAATATAGAAGTGTATATGTTGCATCTACATAGCTCTTAGCTCTTAGTTCTTACCATATGCAGTATAAGACAGGGCACTCTCCTGTGGTGTGCTATAGGGTGTGTGGGCCTATACACCATCTTCAGTGTGGTATGGCTGTGTGGTTGCAGAGTTCCTGCTGCTGGTTGAATACTAAACACACTATGACCACTGCAGTCCAAGTCCCATTGGTAGACAGCCTCAGCAAGTGATGAATTTACCAGCTTCACTGTCTGCACAACTGCCCCTCCCTTCTCAACACAGCCAAAGTCCACCACAGAGGAGGACAAGGAGACTGTAGGACCTGGAGTCATTGAGAAACACAGTAGCAGGGTACACATCCATCTTCCTATTACAGATTAACATCTAAATCATGACTTTTTAGATTGTATACATGTGTGTTCCTGTCTGCGTGTTCCCTACCTATACAGTTCCCAGTGAGTTTGAGCAGGGATTTGCTGAGAGCTCCTGGACATCTTAGAGACAAATATTCGATGGAAACAGTATCCACAACAAGAGGAACATAGGTGACTGTAGCCCGGAGTGATGCACCAGGTGCCACCTCGCCCTGCATGAGGTTGCAGCTGAACTCTGAACCCAATAAAAGCACTTCATTTGACAGCCGGGAGAGAGAGAAAGAGGCAGTTACCTGGAGAAGAGGGTGGGAAGGAGACAAGAAAGACAATATAAGCTGAACGACAGTACTGAGAGAGAATATACAGTAAACTAAGAGACTGACAAATTAGGTTTAAGCATATGGAGGGAAGAAGGGGGTTATGTTTGTATGTGTGCACACGTGTGCATTACTCACAGGAGAGGGATTGTGGATGTTAAAGTGTTTTTGTACACTGCGGCCTACTGCCACAGAGCCAAAGTGCAGCACTGGGTTGCCTTGCTCCTCTCCATCATTATCTGGATTTCTCAGCTGGAGACATGGGTACTTGGCTGATGAGGTAAGCAGAGGCAAAATAGAGGGGAGTGAGATACAAAATCCTCTTTTGTGACCATCTCCCAAAATATACATCCCATAATGTCAAAAATAAAGTTGACATAAAGCAAGAAAACTAAAATGAATAGCACTGGGCAGATGTATATGTTTGTTATTTGATTTGGAGGATGAGACACAGCGGTAGAACAGTATTTTTTTTTTTTTTTTTTTTTTTTGTCCTGGGAAAATATTGCTGAGCATGTATGCTCTTTTTAAAGACATTTACACATTTACAGCTAAGTCACAGAACTTGTAAAGGAAGACTGTCTGACTCAGATTCTGCACAAATTTCCATTTGTGCATTCATGTGGAGGTTTGCCGCATTGAGGGCTGTCACCACTTAACATGGAGTGGAAGTAGACAACAACACCCTCCGATAGCTAGTCTGTATGACCACATAACAGACAGCTGAGAAGGCCAAGGAGATTATGAGACTGTGAGAAGAGCACACATTTTTTTCAAACAAACAAACACTTAATCAAGAGATGACTGTATCAGTAGTCATGGCGACACCTGCTTCAGGTGATGAGTGGCAAGGGCATCTCAGAGTTTGCCAATATTTTTATACCCTTGCTCTTATCAAGGAATTCCCTCCACAGCTGTGAGTGTGATTCCATGAGGAATGTCATTCCTTAATGAAGTGCAAGTGGAGAGGGACCCATTTAAGAGTGGGGTTTGTCAATCTCTGTGGCTGCTACATACCTATTCCCTGCAGAAGCACAGTGCAGCAGCTTTCTACCTCCTTTCCTTCCTCTCCAAACCTGCAGCAGGCCTCCTCCTGGTACACCAGAGCTTCTTGTGGTCGGAAGACTACAGTGATGCAACAGTCCTCGCCAGGCTTCAGCAGACCTTGTTCAGGACTCAGCTGGAATGGTCCTGTGCACTCCCAGTGGAAACATGTTTGGAGCTTACTGTGTGAGGGATGATGGGTGGCAAAGTGGTGGAGGTAGAAAGAGAGGAGAGATACAGTGAGGGGCTAGAGAAAACAGATTTGCAAATAGTTTGCTTGTGTCTTTAACCTAAAAGATACAAACACACACACACACACAAACATTTGCAGAACATACACCACAAAAACTTCTGTCCTCTGTTCCCTGGTTCTGCCCATCAATCCTGCTTTGTCTCCTTTCTTTCAAATACTCATATGTACCTGGTGTTTCTTAATCGGAAAGTTGTGTGTGAGGAGTGTTGAACAGCACAGAGTGGCAACAGCAGAGATTCTGGCACCTCCAAGGAGAGACAGGGTATGGTGGCACGAAGGCAAACTTGGAAGCTACCATCTTCACCCTGGAACTCAATACTATCCTCATACTCACACTGCACAGAGGAGACAGACAAACAAACCCATACAGAGACAAGTCCACTTAGATGTCGCTGAAAAGTTGAACGGTTTCAAATGTTTACACAAGAAATATGTTTAATTCCCTCATAATTAAAAGTGACAGGACACTTCGTTCACAACATACAGTAAGATCAGAAACTCCATAAATATTTAAATGTATCCAGATGTTATTTTGCTATGTCTTACCATTTGCAGTGGTCTGAAGGTGACTGCCAAAGAAATAGAGATCCCAGGTCTGAGAACAATTGTCTGGGGAAACAAGGTGGTGAAAAATGTGGATACAGGAGGCCTGTGGGAGGAGAAAGAGGAGATATATCAACCTCTGGATTAGATACTCATGTAATTCATATTGTATATCTCTGGAGAAAATATTAACCTTTCAACCTGTCTGTGAGCATTTAATACACACACCTGAACTCATATGTGCATGCATATGTGCATTCATGTGTGCTTGTAAGACCTGTAATGTAGCTTCTGCAGCTTGCTATAGATATTCTTTAACACCAAGGCCTTGGTGAAGTCCCTTCCCAGCTCCCAGTTCTCCCAGACCAGCTCTTGTCTTGTTTCCACCCCTAAGAGGCAGCTTCTCTGACTGGATGCTTGTCGCCGGAGCTCCCGGGACCTCACAGACTTCCCTGAATGCTGCAAAAAAAAAGGGACGTAGCATAAGATGTAAAGATGCGGAGAAGAAAGGATTAATAAACTATTCAAGGCATAGCACATATTGCATAAGATGCCCTTCAGTATATATCAGACATCTGGTGTCTAGTTTGACATGTTTAACCACCACTCTTACATCAATAGTAATTAAGAAAAGGTAGAAACAACAGGCATATGTTTTTATCTAACAAATAAATCACCAAGCATTTGTAGTTCAAGTGTATTAATAGGAGCTGGACAGGCTTGGTGCATGCTAAATTGTGGACTGGACCAAGAAGACTGGATGCATCCCTCTAAATATGTAACATGCTTTATGTACATATGTCATTATGTTAAAACTGCTAGTGATTAAGCTGCAGATTTTTTTTTTTTTTTTTTTTTTTTTTTTTTTTTAGCCTGGGAGCCAAGCTGATTAAAGTTAAGACACAAGCTCATGCAAACACATTAATATTCTGTTATGAAGACAAAAACAGAACACAAGTCATTCATGATGTCAAACTGCTGCATTCCAACCTACTTTGACATCTTTCCCACGGGTGGTGGGGGTCCATTTTGAGACTGGGCCCAGAGGTTTAGGACCCCGAGCCTCAGCCATCATGACTGGGGAGAGAAAAAACATTTAGACCAGAGACTAGAAGCTATAATGTCATATAATCGAAGACATGAGTATGATATAATGGTAGAATATAACAAGAAGAAAAATATGAGGTAGTTTCTGACTTTAAATGTATAAAGAATATATCCTAAAATGTCGTTGTTATCATTTGTAGTATAGGAACAGTGTTTATATAATAATAATAATTCTACATGACGTTAACACACCCAGACCCCAGGGCAAGATTAAATTTAATTGTATATTATCAAAGCTCGTCAGTTTCTGGAATAATCAATAACCCCAGCGGCAGGCCTGTTAATGTGTGATGCCGCTGATCTTAGCAAGAGGTCTTTTCTCAGCAACACCACTATCATTGTATTCCTGTCTCTTTAACATCTCACACTAGATAAACTACAACTGACATTTGTTTGAGCTTTTCACTGGAGAGTTTGGTTTGTGTAAGCTAGCAACATTATAGACTGACCGGAAGTCAGATGACAGGCAAAGTAACGAACTTCAACATAAAACTGGAGTCGAGCAGCTTTTTCGTACCTGAGGTAATACGTTAACGATGTGTGTGCCCAAATATCAGTATATCATGATACAATTTTGCATTTATATTCTCAAATAGATGTAGCATAATTAACCATTACTAACCTTGTAACCGTGACCGCTGAAAATGAAATTACAAAAACGACCGAAAGCTGCCAGAGCGTCCGTTTGGCCGGAATTAGGTACCGCTACCGCTCAGCTGTGTGATAAGCTAATGTTAACTATTGGTAGTAGAGTCTGAGCAAGTTAACTAAAGATAAATGGTTAGTATTTCAGTGTATGGAAAGTGGAAGTTCTCGTCCATGCCGTTTCCATGGCAGCGCAGAATTGTTTGTTTCCTTAGCAATGATGGCAACCGAAGAGGGACATTTTTTTCACAAAAGCACGTAAGTACTGAAGCTACTTTGTCCAGCCTACTCTAAAAACGTATTAACACAGATAACAAGTAAATCTCATAGTAAACGTGGGATTACTTGAGAATGATGTCAGGCAGCATTTTTTTTCTCATTTCTGGATTCATACACTGTCACCACCTGCTCTGACTAAAGAGTTAAACATGCAGAGGTCCAACTCCACATGTTTTCTCCTGTAGGCCTAGTGTAAAAATAATAGTTGAGGAATGTGCAAAAAATGACACCAAACAAATGCAAAGATAACCCTGGAGCTAAACCATATTACAATAGAGTTTGCAATCCACAGTCATGCATTCAACTTTATTTTTCAAGCATTTCCTTTCCACAAATAACAGTATTGACAAACCAAAAAGAAACACAAAAGTCACCTTAGAAGTGAAATATATTAACATCTAAAAGTCTTTAAATTAAACGAATCTGACAACAATACATATAATATGAGGATACACAACACAGGGGAATGTCATGTTCATTGTAATGTTACACCATAAGTGCAGTCAGTCTTAACTAAGCTTTTTTCTGTGGCCATAACTAATTAGAACATGAGTTGGTTTATGACAAAAACCAGTCGCTCACAGGATATCTGAAAAACATAGAGTAGATGACTGTATAGTAAAAATGCTACCACTTAATATGTTTCTCTGTTTTAACACTTATTTGGATAAGTTACAGTGCACACAAAGGTGGCACTTTGGGCCAAACCATTATAAGGTCTTCAAACTTTGGATAAATGTGTATGAAACAAAATGTTCCATGTTTGTGTTTCTGTGCATTTTGAGGATTTTCTTTTTTTGTTTGGATTTGTAAAAATCTCAATATTGTCAAAATCTGAATCTATGAACCAACTAAACATGAAGTGTTACATGTGAAAAATAATGTAATGAGCCACATTAGTGGTGGGACATTTTTCAAGTATTTGTAACAGATCTGGAAGCACTGGTAACAATGTAATACTGGCATTATATTGCCACACCTGAACTGGGGCATATCATATCATGTGAGAAAGTGTCAGCCTTTATCTTATGCATGATGGAAAAACGACCACAGCCAGTCTCCAAGTTCATTTTCTCTCTGTCTCCATCATCCACCAGCTTCCCTGCAAGTGCTATTACCCACAATCATAAAGTTTAAGTACATGTGGATTCATGGACAAATTAGTTTATGGCAGATGACAAGGACATAGTAATGCTCTTATACTCTAGAACAATCCATTGGTGTAAATCACCAATAAACCATGTGCATAAATGTCCATTATCAGTCAGTGTTATGTGTGGACTCAAAAGACACAATTCACATGGGGTAGCTGTCATTTAACCAAGGAATGGTTGAGGCTCATAAAGATGGCATTCACCTAGCTTGTTGTAATTCCATTTTGATGCCAAACCCAAAATGCATTGTGTCCAAATGTTAATATCCTCTCTTGATATTTTGGGAGAACCAGAGATGCACATATATCACTATGGGATGGTCTGCAACAACTAAATGATCTCACTCTTAATGCCACCATGTTTGTGCACCTGATTGTGCATTCTTGTATAGGGTAATGCACTTACAAAGAAATACAATAAAAGCATGCTGAACTTTCCCCTATAGATAAACCCCAGTCTGTTTTCTCGGGCCTCCCTCCTCCAGCTCCTCCTCAGAGTAGGAAGTGTAGCTCTCTGCTCCTCCTGTGTGCCTCAGGAAGCCCACCGAGGCTAAAGACCCTGCTCTCAACCCCCTGATCTCCTCTTCTTCTTCCTCATCATCTTCTCCTTCTAGCTCCTCTTCATCCTCCAGGCTTGAGCTGTGTGTGTCTCTCTGAGGTTTGGCACCGTGCACCCCAGGTCCGGGGCTCTCTGTGTCTCGCAGCGGGGAAGCTGAGGCCGCTTGCTCCTTGGCTTTGCGACTCCGCTTCCACTTCATACGTCTGTTCTGGAACCAGATCTTAACCTGGTGTAAAACAACAGGATTCATGACTGTGTGGGGTTCAGGCATAATTAAGGGGACTGTTTTGCTCAGAGCCCCCCTGAGCAAAACTCTAAAGCTGCCCTGTTTTAGGTAAAGACAATGGTAAGCAAAATGAACACATTAGCACAAAATTAGCAAGGACTTGCCATCTTTTGTACAAATAAGGTGAATTGGAATAATGTGAATTGGAAAAGAGAAGACTTACACACTGAAATAATATACTATTGGCTATTGATTGCCACACCAGAGCTTCCTCTGACCTCTGTGTCTCACCTGAGTCTCAGTCAGCATGAGTGAGGTGGCCACCTCAAAGCGTTTGGGCCTGGACAGGTACTTGTTGAGTTTGAACTGGTTTTCTAATTCCAGCAGCTGCTGGCTGGTGAAGGCTGTCCTGGGCCTCCGACACTTCCCCAACATACCTGGCTGGGCCGGTACTGAGGAGAGAGAGAGAGAGAGAGAGGGAGAGAGAGACAGAGAGAGTGTGTGTGTGTGTGTGTGTGTGTGCGAGAGAGAGAGAGAGAGAGAGAGAGAGAGAGAGAGAGAGATTATTCTGTGCAGTGTCTAAATTTATTTTTCACAATTAATGTTTTTATTTTATTATTCTTGTGAATGCATGCTGTGTTACTATAGCACAAGGAGCCTATAATGTAATAATAATAAATAATATAATAATAGTATACAGTAATAATACTATTAAGAAGAATATTGATAAGAGGGAGAGAAAGATTATTCCGTGGATTTTACTTAGTTTACTATTCACATTTTTATTCTTGTAACGTACTTCTTAACTCTACTTTGATAAATGCTCTATAAAGCAATAATAAGGATATGAAGAAGAAAAAAGAATGAGTAAGGCGAGAAAGCAAGCACGCACGCAAGAATGAATGAATGAATGAATGAAAGAAATTTCTTTTTTCAAAAAAGAAAGAAAGAAAGACAGAACTGGAGATGAATCTTTAAATAATCTTGGAACACAGCATAAAGTTTGGCTTCTAATGACATATTGTTTGTTGGGATACCATAACTCTGCACGTCTCTCACTCCCTGCCCGTATATTAGCGGTCTCCCTGTCTGGTGACATCAGGTTTATTGCTGTGAGTGGTTGAAGTGAGGACATGGTGATAGGATATTGCTTTAGCGGGGCAATAAAAATCGCAGAGGTCCATTACCTTAATGAAAACACTATAAATGTTATCTATTGATGAAGTAGTATGTCTATTTCAGGTGTTAATGTTGCGCGTTATTTTTAATAGACAAACTGTCTCTAAGCGGTGGCGGACCAGTTCGATGCCATTAAGGGTCTTTTCAAAACCAATATCAACACAGAAGTCTTTAGTCGACTATTACAGCAATATAGGCTCCTAAAAAAGGCACAATGGCCTGAACAATACCGTCTTGCGCTGTTTGAACTTATTGGCTTAGCATAATTTACAAGTTGGTTTACGTAAATAAAAGGGATTTGCTGAATGTAAATGTGAGCTACATAAAAGTAAAAAAGGATCAACTTTAAAAAAAAAAAAATCTATCCAATATGAATATTTTCAGTAGGCCTACAACACAATATCCTGACAAAGCGTTTTGTTTTGTTGTTTGCTGCTAAAACCTATTTTTTATGTAGGCCTAATATATAACAAAATATCATGGCATCAAAATAACTATGCATTCCTACTGTTTTTTTTTTTGTTTGTTTTTTTTTTTCAGTCAAAGCTTATAGGTCTATAAGTCTTATATGTTCAACAACATGCATTTCTGATTTCTAGACGTCGAAATTCGTATAATAACAATAATAATAATAATAACAACAGCATTGTTGTTCATAATAATTATTATTGTTGTTATTGTTATTATTATTATTATTATTATTATTGTTGTTGTTGTTGTTGTTGTTGTCGTTGCTGTTGCTGTTGTTGTTGTTGTTGTTGTTGTTGTTAATAATAGGAATATTATCAGTGTTGTTATTTTTATTGTTTCTCGATATAATCAAACCTGGTCAGTTTTACTTATTTTTTATTTATCAAACCCAACAAACTCTAATGCTGTGTTTTTATTTTATTTTATTTTATGTTAGGCCTATTGGCGTGGGTGGGGGATCTAGAAAACACTGAGGGAAAAAAAAATTTTTAAAAACTGAGAAACTGAGAGTCAAGACCAATGATATTTATAAAATATTAACTACAACTTCCTCTCGGTTATTAGGAGGCAAATAGCCACCATGCAATTGAGCAAGAATTAATTACATTTTAAGAATATCAGTATTTCGTGTTTTTCCTCTTAAACTAAGTGTAATATTTTCATTTGAATTGTATGAGTTTGATGCCACTTGCCTTAATATAGGCTAGTCGGCTGACATGAATTAAGGTCATAAAAATCTGTCAGCATAAAAGGTGTTTAAATTCTTATTCCTAACCAGAGCAAGTGTGATAAATTGAAGGACAGTGGACAAGTCGCTCACCACCGTACTCCCCGAGTCTGGGTATCATCATCCCGGCACGGATCCAGGGCTCCAGTGGCAGGGCTCCGGCCATGGCCGCCCCCTTCAGCTGCTCCGGGTACGGCTGTGCCAGCTGCGTGAAGCCAGGGTAAATGAAGGCGGGGTGCTGGCCCGCCAGGGCGGCAAGAGGGTACACAGTGCTCGGGTACATTCCTGAGAGACCCCCTTGGTGCAGAGCCGTGACTCCCGACTGGGAGAAGTTGAACAGCGGGGCTTTAGGAAGGACTCCTAGCTGGGCTTGAGAGCTGTTTTGGGGGGACGGCCGAGGGGAGGGGGTTTCTGAGCCGCGGCAAGACACCGGACTGTCGCAGGCGCTCCTGCTGTAGGACCCCGGGGACGCATCACCCTTGTCCGTCCGGTGCGCGACTTCGTGCGCTAGGAGTGCATCAATGCGAAAATTGTTGGATTTCTCCATAGTGGCGGTCATTTCCTCCAAAAATTTCCAATGAAGGTGTGAAAAATGGCTTGATGGTCTTGCTAAAATCTTGCACACCTTTCCTGTGACCCAGTTTAAACTACAGTTGCAGAGTAAAACAGTCCATGTCAAACAACCTGTGAATACGCGGGAAGTGTAGTCTACGCTATTTAGGTTGATAAAAATGTTTCGATAAAGAAATGTAACCTTCTTTCCGCCAACGCAATTTCTTCTGAGTCCGTCCTTCACTTCTGCGGTGTGCCTAAAAACTGCTTCTCCCACTCCAACAGCGAGTTGAAAACTTCCCCGCACCCAGCCACTGCTCTGCGTCCTGTGTACTGATTGGCCAGAGCCGGACAGCGTAAGGGCAGGGCGCTCCGATACTTTGCTAAATAGATCATAAAGCCCCAAAACCCGTTCACTCCTTCCTGTATCAGTATTAGGCTAGTTAAATCGCAGAGGATTAAAAAAGCTGACTGTAAACTCACTGTTGAATGCCATAGACACATTATAAGAAGATAGGAATATTTCAGTGATGTTTCATTGGAGATCATTCCTGGCTCCTCATGTGTCGAAGAAACAAAGGAGTTGTCTGTTGGTCTGTCTGCATTTGTGTTTGTTTATCAGTCTGGCAGTTTGACCTTTAGGTGCTGTTCACTTTCAGGTGAGACTGAGGTACAGCTTTCCCACACACTGTCTTACACATCTATATGCACACACACACACACACACACACACACACACACACACACACACATTTTCAAAGAACCTTATGTGAATTAATCTCACTTTACCGTGATGACGATATTCATCATCATTTTACAACTAACTCTTCATTAAATCTTTATTGCCACTGGGTCTGACAGAAACCCAGCAGGTCTTATCAACAATTGCTGGCATGATTGTTGGTCATCACCACACTATGAAGCAGATAAGGGGGCAGTAAACTGACAGCCTGCAAACTCATTTTCTCTCCCTGAAGCCAGAGGCATCCATAGACAAAGTATGACAAGGTTACACAAAGTTCAGAGATGGTTATCTGTGCAGTGCTTTCGGTTGTACCATGCATGGCAAGTTGTTTCCCCTTTTACTGGCACACTTGCCATTTTTAGCATAATAAGCAACTGACTCTTTAGCTTGCTTTAATGTGTCAGTTATCTCATATTGGTGATGTTATTGGGGACGTTAAAGGCTGCAGCAAAGACTTCTTACATATAGCTAGCTATATGTAAGAAGTCTATATATAGCTATATGTAAGCTAGCAGTTGCCAATATAAAATTTAGCCAGAGAGTATGTGGCTCTTATATTGGAATATATGCAGCAATATACCCCAAATCATCAAACTGAGATACAGACACATAGATTTAGGCCAGGATTCTGAACATCATTTGTCATGAAATCTTATTTTTTGAGCAATGATTGCATATAGGCCTATGCTGTAAACCTGTACCTGGATCTACATTTTTGTAAAGCATTCCTGTCAGATGTAGAGGAGTTCTGTCAAGCTCACAGTGGCCAAACTGAGGCCATCTATGGCTCTGCCAGTCTTAACTAGTGCTGATTTCCGGGAGTTTATTCAGAGCTGATAAGAGACTGTCAGAGGCCTGGGAAAGAACTGCTCTTACTTAAAAGACAAACACATCAACACCTGCTGAACTACCCAGCATATAAACTAAATGGCCCGTGTGTGTGTGTGTGTGTGTGACACACACACAGAGAGAGAGAGAGAGAGAGAGAGAGAGAGAGAGAGAGAGAGAGGGAGAGAGAGAGAGATCACCAAGGCCAATGACTAAGTATCAGAATGTGAATGTTTTCAGAAATTAGGGCTCTCCAAAATGTAGAGGCTTTTTTTTCTAACAGTTATGACATTATTGACATTAATCTAATGACCATATGATCAACGACTGTAGTATAGACTCCAGTCGGTATAATGAACTGATATCTGCTGATAAAGTCTGCTGTTCAATTGCACTGTCCCTCGCTCTCTCTCTCTCTCTCTCTCTCTCTCTCTCTCTCTCTCTCTCTCTCTCTCTCACACACACACACACACACACCACACCAATCAGTGGGTTCTGATGTGATTAAAATGATCTTGTTGAGGAGATAGAGGTTATTAATTTACAAGTTACACCATTCATCAATCATTACTAAGAATTGCAATAACCATCAACCTACAAGACATGACATGAAGTATGCAGTTTATAACTGTAGGAATATCAAAAAAATATATACAGAGTATATGCATATGTATTTGTTACATCATTAAGGCAATGTATTCTAAAGATATGTGCACATATCATATATACACACATATCACATATAAATATATATTTTTAAATTGAACATGAATCTCATGTTTATCCCGAAGGCCACAAAACAACTTACCAAACAGAGGATGAAGGCATTTTTTACTCTTTTTTTCTTTTCAGGATGCAGAAATCAAACAAATTTATGCATAGATTCCAGACTCAACTTTTTTGTTGGCTAAACATCTTAATATATTTTCTTTTCCTCTCAGTTTTGAGATCTTTATGTCTTCTTTATTTTTGATTATTGCCCTTGATAAATGGTGAGGCCACTGATGTGCAAAGTATCAGGATGGAACAGGAGGCTGTAAAAGCTGGCTATAAAATAATTAATACCATCTGATCTCTTTCCCAAAAGATTGAAATGAGAAAGGGCACATCACACCATTTAATAAAACCGATACTATATTTACTTTAATGTCAATATCTGAACACTAATATAACCTCATTTGAGATAAGGTCCACTTTGTAGATATGTTTTGTATCAGCGGTTTATGTAGTATCAATATTAAAGAGCAAATTTCACACCACTAAGGGATATTATCTTCAGCAACATAATGGTGGTGTGATTTATGATGACCAGATAATAACCCTTAACAAAGGAGTCATTGTTTTTAATTGCTCTACTCATACTCTGACATGCTGTACACACATACAGATTAGCTATCCACTGATAGATAAGTTGATACTTTGCACAGTAATATAGTGGGGTCTGACGATGTAATGATAAGGTCTATCTGATCCAGACCGGCTTTTTCTTGTCTGGAGTGGGGACATCACCAGGGCTCGACTGCATTCCTTCATCTTCAGCAGCAACGCAGGAGTCAGACCTGAAGTTGGACAAAAGGTCTGCTTTTAAGACCTAAACAGAAGGCTAAATTTTCTTGGTTCAGGCACAGGATGAAGGATTAATAGTAAATGAAAGGCACTTAACCCTCCTATTATCTATTATCTTGAGGTCAATTTGAGCAGGAGCATTTTTTAGCTGTATAAATCATATAAGACATATCACAAAACTTCCCTCTGCTTTAGGGACCTCACCTAACATAACCACACCTATAATAGCGCAACAAACATAAAGTTCTCGAGACATAAACTTGGGTAACAGTTTTTATTATTATCAATCTGGGGTCAAATTGACCACAACTGATAAAAAAAAAAATGTTAGTAAATTTGAAAGTTACAGGAGGGTTAATATCATTCACCAAACTGAACTGATAACATGGCCATAATATGTAATTGATCCATTGTTTATCCATCTATTTTTTGTTACTTTCTTATTCTATACACTTACAAACAAAAACATAGTATTGAAAATAATAATGTGTGATTTGATCTTTCTTTTGTTGCTTCTAGACAGTTACAAAAACCATGGAGAACAATTTTCAGCAGTAAATATATTTAAAATAGTCAGTAAATAACTTAGCATACACTTTAATAATTAGTAAATTGACAACAAATTTTCCTAGTGTTAATAAATGTTGACTTTTCAGTGATTATGATTTTGTGATGACAAGTGTTGACTGGAGAGCATTTGCTTACTTAAAGCTGATACAGAATGGCTCTGGGGCAAGTGTTCAAAACAATCCAAAAGTATTCAGCTAAGATAATATTCATATTTAAATTCATATGGAAAAGCTAAATCAACAGTGACAATTTGCTCTTTCATTTCTTCAGATATGAATTTTAATTTCCTTTAAAAGTTGGCCAAAGAGGTATTTTATCCTTACTTTTTTTCTTTGCATTTCTTGTCTCTTTCGCGGGTCTTATTTACTGTGAAGATGCACTTTGAACAGCAGAAGGCACAGATGCCTCTCCAATCACCATGACTTGGCTTAAGGATTATTGTGTTATGGATGGGAGTGTTTTTCAATTACCACTTTTGGATTAGAGCCACCTTAGATGCATATAGAGGAAAGCAGACACACACATATTTGCATTCATGCACAAGTGCACATACACACACACACACACACACACACACACACACACACACACACAGGTCCATATACATAGGAGCCACAATGTAGGCAGCAGAAATAAAATACACAAGAGCGAGCCTAGGAGACACAGAACAACTACTCAGCCCATCAGCTCTCCTCTGCCCCGGCTATAAAAGAGCCATTCACTTTAGTTCCATTCATACACAAATGAGACAGAGGTTAACCCGGTGGGCGAATCTGTCCAACCCCTAGTTAACAGGCAAGAGGTTACACCATACCAGCATGTCACACATATCGGGTACAGACTAAATAAAACAGGGCTTTTTTAAAACAGGGAAATTTTTGAAAAATTTGGGAATTAAAATAACTGTTTTTCAAAGACATTATTAATTAAGCAACAATAAAAAAATAATAACTGATTTTATTATCTTTGAAGTAAAGTGGCAAGGGAAAAAATGCCTTCACATGCTGCCTTCATGGTCATGGTTCAAACTTTGTCTTTTGATGCTAAATAGTAAAATTTTCATTGAAAACACAATTTGTTGTGCTAACACAAACCAGAAACATGACAAGGGCCAGAGGGAAATCTTGTCTACACTCCAAAAATGGACAATAACTATTACAAGACATTAACTGACACAGCTCTAAGATTTTTTTTTCAAGATTTATGCTGATGAATATTCACAAACCGACTTTCATACTAAAGTGAGAGATCTTCATGTTTTGATCCAGGTGGCATCTTTAGTGCTAAGCGCTCGTTGCTTCGGTGTTTTCACATTGCACTTACCAGATTTCACCTGTCAATCAAACAGTGCGTCCAGTAATGTCAGGTCGATTTCTTTATATTTCCTTAAGCTGACATTTTTTGAGCTGTTTTCTTTGTCTATTTCCTGTCGCAGCAGTTTTATTCATCCCACTTCATGTGCATATTTCTTTAAAAAAGACCCATCTTACATTAGATGTTTAGAACAGTATATGTAAACACTTTTATGAACTGACTATAGTTTGCCAATTGACAATAAAGTCGCAAAATGAAAATGTTGTTGAGTATTACATTATTTTTACTAGATACTGGATGGTTCACAAATGAGGAAGACTAGTTGACCCTCTTCAGCAAATGCAAGTCCTTGATTTTAAGAATAAGAGGGCTGGTGTGTCAGCCAAGTTAAATTTGACCGTGTATCCCTGGAGACATTAGGGTAAGTATAAAATCCCCCCAAATCCCCAACAGATACGGTATAATAAAGCCTGTTGTTCTCCTTATGTCTGCATCCTATTGTTAGATCTATTCTAATATCTGTTTTTTGGGTTCTATTGTTGTACCTATTGTAATGTCCTGGTCTTGCCCTGACTGGCCTAATGGACCGCAGGGGAATAGAATACTTCCTGGTTGAGCAGGGGTGGGTGTTCAGGGTTGCAAGGTTCAACCTCGTTCAAAATGAGTTGATTAATGACAGCCGTCACAACTGAGACGTCGACATAATAAGGAGGACAGGAGGGAGGAGAGGAGGAGGGAAAGGAGTGCAGGCAGGAGGAGGGGCACAGAGATTGGGCGATTATTATTTAGCACAGTAAACAGTGAGATGGCAGCACAATAAGACGAGGCTTCAGGGTAGAAGTGGAAGAGGGGAGGAGGAGAACAGGAGGGAGTGAGGAGAGGCGGCACATAGCTAATTAGGCCTAAGCGGAGGTCTGTGAATAAGAGGAGGAGGCAGACACACGTAGGGCTGGTGGAGACACAAAGGCAGGGGCAGGGACGGGACAGGAGAGGGGCGGCGGGAGAGGAGAGTTAAACATCTGTTGCTCTGTGGGAGACCAAGACTGGTCTTCAGGGTCGGGTTCCCAAAATGCTTATGGCCCAAAGTGAAGTTCTTCATCTAATCCAAAAATCTCATATTCGAGTCTGAAAAGGTTAACTCTTACAAAATTAAACTCTGATTTTGTCTTGCATTTCCCCCCTGGAAAAGTGAGAAAAACTTTTTTTTTTTTTTTTTCATATTATATGATAATGTCACATATATATTCTTTATCTGCTGGTCACAAGACTTCACTGAAGATACATCATGGTTAAATTGAGTGAAATATTCAAACCCAAGATGCTGCTGTTTTATTGCTGCAACATTAGATTAAACAGAAAATATCAAATGTCTTGTGCATCATTTTACATTTTTATTTTTACACAATTCCCTGTAATTCAGTAGGACAAAGTGTGCACAAAGCATGGCTACGCTAAACAGATTTTAATCATTTCTCTGTGTGAGAAGATTTGGATGAATGGGAAAACACTGATCCAAAACTGAAAACTTGACATTTACAAGGTTGCACGGTTGTTGCAGCAACCAATGGCAGCAACAAATTCAAAGCTTAAAAGCAGCATTGAAATATGGCAACTATTCATAGAAAGGCTTTAAAAATGAATGATTTGTACGCAGTATGGACAGGTATGGCAACATGAATATATATCTGATTTATTACATATCTACATATCTTCATCCCTTTTGTTTTAGATTCAGACACAAAGGTAAACCTGTGTTTTAGGACAGACAGCTGAGTGATAACAACTCCTCTCCTAATCAACTCCTCTCCCCCTCCTCCTCTTTATTCCCTTTCTATGACTTTTTTTAATCTAGTTCTCATCAGTCTCTCCGTATCCCTCCACCCTTCCCCAGTGGAGAGCGAAAAAGACATTAAATCTGACAGTTCAATTAGCCTTGTGGTGCACTGACACTCCCACCAATTCATGTTTGCAGGTTTTAATCAGGGCCTTGTGTGTGTCTGTTTGTGTGTGTGTGTGTGTGTGTGTAAAGGAAACACATAATTCTTTATCGCCGCCTCACCTGACCAGGACACTTCACCTCCCCTCTCCTCTTCTTGTGTGTGTTTTATTGCTCTAACACCTGACAATGCCAATTTGCAACACAACTCATATAAAACAGTGAGAAATGGTTGAGTCACATAAAATGGCTGGAAGGAGAACTTTGTAAAAGCTTATTGGTTGCAGTTCTCACTGCAAAAACAATCTCCATCTTAAGAAGTCATTTAGTCTCATATTCAGTGTTAAAATCTTGTTTTTCTTAGAGCAAGTAAAAATATCGTCCAGCAAGATGAGATAATCCCACTTTTTTTTTCAATGCAGCTTCACTTGTTTCAGGAATTTTTCTGGGAACAAGAATAAATATGTTGAAACAGGGCAGAGTAAGGTAGATCCATCTGCTAGTATCAAGAAAATGACACTTGACACCTGGTTCAAGAAAATTCTGGAAACAAGATGAAACATATTTTTTCCATTGATTTTCTCTTTGAGTTTCTGGATTGTTTTGTTTTTGTTTTTTGTTTTTTTCTGTTCAGTGTCTACTTCTGCTACTGCACATCTCTTTTTATATTTATCAAAAACATGCCACTGTTGCTGCCTCTGGTGATGTAAAGCGTTGCTTCTATGTACCGAGGGATTTTTCCCTGGAAAGAACCTACCTTACCCATGATGTTTGGGACGGAAATGTGAAAGTTTCATGAACTGGATATAGTTTGAAGCACTATTGTGTTCACTCAGTCAGTGATTAAGCGGAATGGAAATGTACTGATATGAAAAAATCTGAGCCCAGCACCCAATGTCTCACAAGGGTGGCCTTTTTGTTTTTAACCTGATAATAACATGCACATGAAGTACACAAATTGGGAGGACAAAAATAGCTTTTGCTATTTACCCTTGAGGTGTGGATTTTCCATACAGATTAGTGACTCCCACATTTAATGTGCACACTTGTGACTGTTTAATGAGTATTCTGTTAAGAGGCACAGTTTAAGGTAAAGAAAACAAATGCAAATAAATCAGTGCATTCTAATGTCCAACCTGTATGCTGAATATATATGACTGAATGTCATACGTATGTGTAATGCTTGTGTGTATGGTATGTGTATGTGTTCTTGCAATACACAAGAAAGAGTGAGTTTGACAGGTTATCTAGGGGTTAACAGGGGAATTAGCTTTTCTTTAATTGGTCGTTTTGACAGGGGAGGGGCTGACAGGCTGAGAGGAGGGGCTGTCACTGCTTGATTTATACATCGTCCCACGTCGAACATGAGGTTTCATTTCCCTAATTAGAATCTCCCCTGGCCTCATTTTCTTTTCTCTTCCCCTCTTCCTTTGCTCCACCTTCTGCCTCCACCTCCTCCCTCTCAACCCTGCCTCCACTTCTGTCTTTGCCTACCCTTGGATGTCTTCACTCTAATGTGAGTCATGACAAATTAAGTCTAGTGGTAGTCATAACAAATTAGTTAGTTACATCAATACATAGTGAATAACCAGCTGCCGTAGAGGTTAATGAGCTGCATTAGCAGTTATTTATTCATTGAAGAGAAACTGTTATCCTCATTGTCTCACTCTGAACTGTCTCAGGGGTTTCAGAAATAAGACATCATATTCACACCACTCTCAGCCTCTAAGGTAACTAAGGTTTCACTCACTGAAGAATTGAGGGTTGTTAGATCTGTTCTGAGTAAAGATTAACGCTGATTTTGCTGAGTTGGAACAGGAATTCTCAGGCTTTCTGGACTACTGTAGAAATCTCTGATGATTTAGTCTCTAGTCAGCTCAGGAGAAATGAAAAACATGACTCAAGAACAGTGTGAAAATCTATTATATCGTTCTAATATATTATCTATAATATATTGTTCTTGCCGTGGAACAGGTCTGAGCCTAGCGCACTAAAATGGTATGAGGAGGAGGAGCAGGGAGTGGCGAGTAGGTGTTAAGGAGGATAATTTATGGAAAAAAAGAAAACAGTCTGTCCAATATGGGATTGCAATCTCCCAAGGTCACAAGTCTGGGGTGTCACACAAATGCATGAACATGCATGCATATATGCACAAACATACATACACACACACACACACACACACACACACATACACACATGCCTGGTACGTTACTGAGCTGCTTATACACCTGCCCTAATATGTCTGTAAATGAGCACCTAATGATGTGTGTGCAGCTATTTGCTTATCTCTACCAGCCCTACAGCTGTTTATGTTCCCACACGCTTCATGTACACAGACACATGGAAACACACACCTCTGTTGACCTGATGTGGCATGAGCAACAAGATAGCATGGGATCAACCTTTTCCTTGTTCCAACTTACTAACTCAAATTATTACACAAAGTGGGAAGTCCACTTACCGTGAGTGTTTCTATTGGTTATTAGACAGGGAGACAGAGTGGGGGAGACACAGGAGGGAGAGCTTTGTCAGGATTTGATCTCAGGACAGTGAGGACACTTGTGATGATGGAGGTGCAGTTCACGTCTCATCAGCTTTACGTGTGGATATGAACAAGTAACATTAATTTCTCCCTCAATGTCCTGTCAGTGTTGCGACCCATCAGAGAAAGTCCTGGAACCCAAATTTGTAGGGTCCATTCATAAGCTGCTTTCCATCATTTTTCCATATTTACATGTATTCATAATCTTTGCATTATATTGGAAGGTATCGGTTCAGTACTGATTACTTCCAGTCAGTAATGTTGCGATGTCTGACAAGATAAACAAGTGTAATTGAAATCGTCCAAATATTTGAAATTATATTTTTTTTATGATGATGAGACTTTTTTCATGGCTTGTTCAATGGCTTGTTCAATGTGAACACTGTGGTAAAATTGACCTAAAATGGATTTCTGGACTTAAAACAGTAAAAAGGATTCATGTAAAATTATCTACAGGACAGGTCACCCTTGAAAAAGATTTTTTTTTTTAATTCAGTGGGATTTTTACATCATAAAATAAAGATTAAATAAAATAAATAAATTACTCGAACCATTACTAAGTCCAACAATAACAATAGCAACAACAACAACAACAACAACAACAACAATAATAATAATAATAATGATAAATAAAGACACCCCTGCCATGAAAAATGTATATTTTCAAAAATAATAAAACCGATAAAAGACATATGTTGGTAAGTTTTACATTTTAGTCACAAAGAACACAGTGCGCTTTTCAAAAGTATCAGGACACATCTCTTAATCACTGAATTCTGGTGTTTCATTCAGTCCCATTGCCACAGGTGTATAAAATCTAGCCATGCATTCTGCCTTTACAAACATTTGTGAAAGAATAGGATAATAGGATGCCACCATTGCAACGAATCAGTTTGAGAAATTTATTCCCTCCTAGATGCTCCATGATCAGCTGTGTAAGTGGTTTTATTGCAAAGTGAGAGTGTTTAGGAACCACAGCAACTCAGCCACCAAGTGGCCACGTAAAGTTACAGAGTGGGGTTGCCAAGTGCTGGGGTGCAGAGAATGTAAAAGTGGCCAGTGCTCTGCTGATGGCATGTGTTTACATGGCCAAACAGCTGCATGCAAGCCTTATATCATCAAGCACAATGCCAAGCATCAGCTGAGGCAGTGTAACGCACACCACCACTGGACTCTGGAGCGGTGGAAACATGTTCTGTGGAGTGACCAAGCACGCTTCTCTATCTGGCGGTCTGACAGACGAGTCTGGGTTTGGTGAATACCAGGAGAATGTTCCCTGCCTGACTGCATTGTGCCAACTGTAAAGTTTGGTGGAGGAGGGATAATGCTATGGGCTTGTTTTTCTGGGGTTG
Organism: Myripristis murdjan; assembly: GCF_902150065.1. Classification (NCBI taxonomy): domain Eukaryota; kingdom Metazoa; phylum Chordata; class Actinopteri; order Holocentriformes; family Holocentridae; genus Myripristis; species Myripristis murdjan. Next base: position 13,561,271 of record NC_044000.1, read on the forward strand.
GCCTCGGCCTCTTAGTTCTAGTGAAGGGAAATCTTAATTCTTCAGCTGACCAAGACATTTTGGACAATTCTCTGCTTCCAAATTTATGGGAACAGTTTGGGGAAGGCCCTTTTCTGTCCCATGACTGTGCCCTAGTACACAAAGCAGCTCCATAAAGGCATGGTTGAGTGAGTTTGGTGTGGAAGAGCTTGACTGGCCTGCACAGAGCCCTGACCTCAACCCCATCCAACACCTTTGGGATGAACTAAAACAGAGATTGTGAGCCAGACCCTCTCATCCAACATCAGTGTCTGACCTCACAAATGCTCTTCTGGATGAATGTACAAAAATTCCCCAAAATCTTGTAGAAAGAGTGGAAGCTGTTATAGCTGCAAAGGGGGGACCTACTCCATATTAATGCTATGGATTTAGAATGGGATGTCATGAAAGCTCTTGTATGTATAATGGGTAGGTGGCCCAATACTTTTGTCCATAGTGTGCATCTTGGGTTATGTTAAGTGTCCACAGTCATCCACAGATGGTGCAGCAGAAGCCCATTTTCTCTTCTCTCCTTGTTTCCCCTCCTCCCTCCATCCTTGCCTATTGACGTGATAATGGCTACAAATTGATGAAGCCATTGAGTGTGCTGGTGACACGAGGGTAAGTGGGGACACAAACTCTCCGCCACCCAGTAACACTCATTAATCAGACCTCTTCAAACCCTTCAAACCCTTATCCTACCCTCCAGACTGCCTGACATGCTGCCAGGGGCAATAAGTTAATACTCTCTGTCTATCCCTGTCTGTCTCTGTCTCTGCTTCTGTCTTTTTCTTTTTCTGTCTTTCTGTTCATTGTTGTCAGTCACTGTCTTTTTGAGGAAAAACTGTGTCAGTCACCTTAGTGTATATTTGTCATATACAGCATGCACATGGAAATTAGTGACTGATGCATTCAGGAAAAATATACGCAGGTTAAAATTACATTATCATCCCTGTGAAAACTACAGTTTCAAAACTAAACTAAAACATGCTAACAAGACAGTGAGACTGCCCTGTGACATCTAAAATAAAAACAGATCTTTATAAATCCTAGGAGGATTCCAAATATTGATCCGACTAATGTGAAAGTGATACTGCTAATCAACTAATCAACTTACAGAATTTCTCATGACAAAACCTGCAAAATGAAGCATTTATCATTATCAGTGCTATGTTGGCTTTAAAAAAAAAAAGATTAAAATAAAGGTGAAAATAATATTGAAATACATGCTTATTGCAGAGGCCAGTTTAAAAACTTAATTTGCAGGGTTTAACATTATCTGGAAAAACAAAACAAAACTGTGAAGTAAAGAAAAGAGTGACCTTCAAAATGGGACATTCACCCCTATTAATCCAATATGGAAGTTTAAAAAAATTGATCTCCTCCAAATGACAGATTGTCTGTTTCCAGTCTGGAGGTATGCTTTCATTTAAATCACAGCACAGATTTATGCCGAAGTAAATCACCGGGCCCGTGGCCAATGTGTTGACATGCACGTCCTGAACTCCCCCACTCAATAATGAAATCAGCCTTGACACTGTGACAGCTCAATACAGTCAATGCAATCAGCTAACCGCTATAGCTCACACAGGACTTATGTGTAACATATTGCTGCTGGCTTGTGAAAATGTCATGATCATAATTTTGGTGGTTTTTACTTTTTTCTACATTGGAAAGCTACAAATGTTTAGTTGCCAAGTGAGAAAAATAGCACCAGAACCTGCGTAAACCTCTTTAGACTTTACAATGTTGCTAAAAAAAAAAAGCATAAATGAAAATACAAAAAAGGACAAATTTGGATTTACGCCACAGCTGTGGTACCAGCTCATTCTGTCACTCCTGTAGAGCTGGGTGATAGCAATCACTGCCATGCCAAGTGCTGACAAAACCAATATACCGGATGTTTGTCACTGACTACAAATGGCATCAGAGTGGCTTAGATGAGTATATGCGGAGAAACTGTTTTTGTTGTCATGTGTCCCTGGGGAATTATTTCCAAGAAGCAGACAATAGTGTTAATTAAATTGCGACAATAAGGCAAGGATATGACAATTGGCTCGTGGTCCACTTCCTCATGAGGAGAACAGGTCACTTAAAAAGATTTGGTCTTGATAATGTGCTACATTAAATCAAACGAGAGAGCGAGGGAGAGGGAGAGAGAGAGAGAGTGTGAGAGAGAGAGAGGGAGAGAGAGATGGGAGGGTATCTGCATATTGAATTTAAAGATTCATAAGTTCACACTGAACTTTGATCTTATTGACTTTAGATGGCAGTAAATCTGGGAACTAGAACAAGCTTTGGTGAAGCTCCAGGTGCATAAAGATGGCAGCCTCCTTTGATGTTTTTTGGTTTATTTTGTCCTCCTGGGTGATTTTACAGGGCAAAATGCAGACAGCGTCTCCTTCCGCTGACACATTTGTACAGGATCTTGAGGTTTTACACTATGATAGGCAATGATGTCCAGCCAGCAGTCATATTTAAATGCTGGTCCTTTGCTTTTGATTTGTTCTTCCAACTCAGTGAAAGAAAAAGTGAAGGAGCTTGCTGATTTCTCTTTCTTTTATCTCATGATACTAAGACTTGCAATTGACTAATAATTTCTCAGTATTTTCTCTTCCCCCTTGACTAGATATCATCTCTGAAACAGCTTTCAGTGAACTAGATCTTAAGAGTTTAATACACTACTTTGTCAGTTGAATGATAGTCAATGGATTTTTGAACTGAGAATTTCTTCACTTGGTAATAATCTCAGAAATCTGGTGTCCTTCTGAGGAGTTAGTAATTTCTGGCTCCATAAACTAGTTTTCACTGACCCCTAGTGGATATGCTGTAAAACTACACAGCAACTGCACTTGCCGAGCAGTTTAACATTCAAAAATCATAGTAGTAAAGATGTTTACTCAAGGGTGATCCAACTGTGATGGCACTTGCTGAATACTGTATGCAAATTGAAAGACTAGTAAGACTGGAGCTGGGCAGGTGTCAAGTGTTACCATACAAATATACTGATCTTGATTCATGACATACCTGCCACTTGTGAGCATGACATATGCAATACAGAAGAAATTAAAAGTCAAATTGCTATAGTAGACATAGAGAGATTGGGAAACAGAGAAAAAAGCTTCAGGTTGTGAGACATAAATAAAGAACCTAGAGAATGTGATAAATTTGAGTTTTTTTTTATTTAGCAACAACACAGAGGGGCTCAACATTTAAAAAAAAAAAATGTTTCAGCTTTTTGATAAAAACGGAAATTAGTTAGGTAAGGACACAAATGACAGTACTGTCAAAAATAAGATTTCAGTCATCAGTTACAAGCCTCTCCTTTCAGATGAAATTTAAAAATATAATGAAAAAGACAGTTTTTCTTAATGTGGAGCTAACAACTGAAACACTTTGCTATGAAACAAATCAAAATTTTCCAAATGAATGCTCAGCATATCTAATATTCTTCTCCTTCCTCATCCTCCTCAAATGAGTCGATGCCCACTTCTTCATAATCCTTCTCCAGGGCAGCCATGTCTTCCCTGGCCTCAGAGAACTCTCCTTCCTCCATGCCCTCCCCTACATACCAGTGGACAAAGGCCCTCTTGGCATACATGAGGTCAAACTTGTGGTCCAGACGGGCCCAGGCCTCAGCGATGGCTGTGGTGTTGCTCAGCATGCACACAGCCCTCTGCACCTTGGCCAGGTCTCCTCCAGGAACCACCGTAGGAGGCTGGTAGTTGATGCCCACCTTGAAGCCTGTGGGGCACCAGTCCACAAACTGGATGGTGCGCTTGGTCTTGATGGCAGCAATAGCCACATTGACGTCTTTGGGCACCACGTCACCACGGTACAGCAGACAGCAGGCCATGTATTTACCATGACGAGGATCACACTTCACCATCTGGTTTGCTGGTTCAAAACAGGCATTGGTGATCTCAGCCACTGACAGCTGCTCATGATAGGCTTTCTCAGCAGAGATGACCGGGGCATAGGTGGCCAGAGGGAAGTGGATACGGGGGTATGGCACCAAGTTGGTCTGGAACTCTGTCAGATCAACATTCAGGGCTCCATCAAAGCGAAGTGAGGCAGTGATAGAGGAGACAATCTGGCTGATGAGCCTGTTGAGGTTGGTGTAGGACGGACGCTCAATGTCAAGGTTCCTGCGGCAGATGTCATAGATGGCCTCGTTGTCCACCATGAAGGCACAGTCAGAGTGCTCCAGGGTGGTGTGGGTGGTCAGGATGGAGTTGTAGGGCTCCACTACAGCTGTGGATACCTGGGGAGCTGGGTAGATGGCAAACTCCAGCTTGGACTTCTTGCCAAAGTCGACAGAGAGTCTCTCCATCAGCAGAGATGTGAAACCAGAGCCAGTGCCACCACCGAAGGAGTGGAAGACCAGGAATCCTTGGAGACCAGTGCACTGGTCAGCCTATGAATACAGAGATACAAAAACTGTCAAAAAACACTATGTAGAAAGCAAAAGCATGGTGTTGTTTTATGTGACTCCAAACCAAAATCCAAATTTTGTTTCACTAATGTCTATTGATTATGACACAAAAGTAAAAAGGTGACAAATGACAGTGTTCAGTCACAATACGATCATGTTACAAACAAAAGTAGAACAATATTGGAGTATTGTGAAGATATTATATTGGTAAACCTTGGAACATTACCAGCCCTAGTAAGCTATCTCACCAGTTTGCGGATTCTGTCGAGGACAGAGTCAATGATCTCTTTGCCAATGGTGTAGTGTCCACGGGCATAGTTGTTGGCTGCATCCTCCTTCCCTGAGATCAGCTGTTCAGGATGGAAGAGCTGGCGGTAAGTTCCTGTACGCACCTCATCTAGGAAATTGAAAGACAAAAGGTTGAGGAAAGTCATTTGACTGTATTCAGTCATACATCTTGCCTCCTGTTTCCAAATACATTACTGTATTTACCATGTGCTATTTGCTTTCCTGTGTTTTAGCTTTATTGTGTAAAATAATCAATAAATCTACAATTAAGCACAAAATGAAACAAATTTCATCAACAGTAGGCCTAAAACAAGCCTTAAACAGTTATCATGCTAGTTATCAGGGCTAGTCAAATTCATGCAAAACCCAGCATAATTCTTCAAAAGTATTCTGGTGCATATCCAAATCAAGGACTTTCTTATAACAGTTCTTAGTTTCTTATAACAAGGATCAAGAATCTAATTTCCTGAAAAGGGTACAATACAAACTTTTCACCTCAAAATAGTTTAAAGTGTGAAATCTATTCTAAAGTCTTTAAGCTATTGACTGGTGGGCTGCTTCATTTGACAAAAGAGGATAACTGTGATATATTCTGTGTGGATATTCTGTGCCACTGAGGAAGATAGCATCACCTCCTTCAACTGATTTCTGATGAGACCTACAAACACTACAAGCTCCACTTATAGGGTACAACTACTGACCAATGACAGTGGGCTCCAGGTCAACGAAGATTGCTCTTGGGACATACTTCCCAGCTCCAGTCTCACTGAAGAAGGTGGTGAAGGAGTCATCGTGGCCTCCCACAGGCGTGTGGCAGGGCATCTGGCCATCCGGCTGAATGCCGTGCTCCAGACAGTACAGTTCCCAGCAGGTATTACCCATCTGGACGCCAGCCTGGCCCACATGGACGGAGATACATTCACGCTAGAAGAGAGGAGGGATAAAATTTAATGAAGAGAGGGGATGTGAAGAAAAGGATGTATGTCAAAAGGTCAAAGGGAGCTAAAGGAGAGAGGAAATGGGAGAAGTAATAGAAATGCAAAAGAATAGCACCAAGGCGAAAGTATTGAATTACCACATTAATGACAACATTCTAGTGTTGGCTTTTGTTTGTGTTGGATTTTGCTTTCCAGGCTGGTGAACAAATGGCAAAACCTCCTCAAAATGGATTCACTGACGAATTAGAAATTTATACATTCTGGCTTCAGTGGCATAATGGCACCCAAAAGCATAATTTATATAATTTAACATCCCTACCACTAGGTGGAAGCAGAGCCTTAGAAAGATGGGGAGAGAGAAAAATTTGCAGCAGCTGTCATCAGTTCTCATGTGACAGTGTGGTATGAAAACAGACTACAAAAACTAAAATGGAGGGGGAGTCCAGAGGGAGAAGTGCATTTCAAACTATAAAGATTACCAGTTATGTGCACTAACAGTGGTGTTCCCTGGCACTTAACACAACATTTTTTCAAGTTTGACAACTTTTGAAAGAAGGCTGTACTTATTATGATCATATGGTAAGGTTACAAACAAAGAAACAAAAAAATAAATGCATAACAGGCCTGGGGGACTGGAAGATTCAGGTTTTTGAAAGCTCAATGTTGTAAGAATATTTTACAAAATGAAAACCAATTACAAGAAAGGAAATATTTGGGTGAGGACATGAGTGAAAGGCCCTAAAAAAGATAATTGAATAGACGGGTTTAGAGAGATGGTGGCAGTGTAACATTGTCACAGTGCTTCAGTTTCCATAGGGCACTTGTCTTTGTTGTTTTGTTTGCTGCGGTTATACTCATGTGTAAACCTGAACAGATCTACCTGTTCATAAAACCTGTGCTCATCATTAAAAAATTAAAACATGGCACTGAATATAATAGTACACGCAAGCGTTCAGAAACAATTGTGTCTATTAATTTGTCTCAGTGAGTCCAGTCTTGCTATGGCCTGTTTGTGACCTTTAGTGACTATGCCAGCACTGAATGTTCTTTAGAATGTGTTTAGTAATGTATATATATATAAAACCTGCAAAACACTGCTTTGAAAAATGAATTCCAGAAAAGAAAAAACTTTTAATTTTTTTTCTTTTTTTTCCCCCTTTTACATATGCACACCTTATGCAGAGGCCATATTAGAGGGACCTATTATTTCAGTATAATGCAGAGATATGCAGCAGGAGAAACCTGAAAGACTCAGCCACTCTGCATACCAAAACAAGGTCACCGCTACTGTAGCTTAGGTCTGCAGTCCTTAATGTGAGTGTGTATGTGTGTATGTATGTGTGTGTGTGTGTGTGTGTGTGTGTGTGTGTGTGTGTGTGTGTGTCCAAGAGAACAGACAACTAGGACAGTTCCTGTCCCACTGGTGCCTCGCAGCATCAGCTGTTACAGCTCAAATAGGTTTTCAACCATCAACACCTTTCAGCTCAAATACAAATCAGAGAGAAGTTGTCTGCATCCATTCATCTGCAGGCCTACGGCCGGAGTTTTACTGCTGCATTGTTAGGAAACTGACTAAAGTGTTTGGATAAGTAAATGCTTATATTTAATGTGGGGGTGAAGAGGATCTTGCAGTGGTTTTCTGCCTATACTCAAGTTCTCTGTCTAGGACATTATATCTTGACAACAAGAGAGATAGCATCCTGTGTACAGGCTGTCTCACAATCTGTCAGTAGCTTCTGTGGGTTTCACAGTATGTACTAGCAATATGTTAAGGCGTGACTGCATTCCTTATACAAATGTTTCTTAAATTATGGGTCACAGGCCAAAACCAGCCACTGGCCTGAGTCTGCTGGAGAACTAAATTGCACATAAAACATTTTGTTTCACATAAACATGGGCCAAGGGCAAGGGACAAGAAATTTGGATCATATATTGAAATAACTTAAACTATGTTTCTAAATCTTAATCCCCCTGGGTACAACGAGGCTGACAAATTCTAGACCCCTCACCCCTATTTACGCCTCAGTTCACGTCAGGGAGTTATTTTTACTCTCTCGACACTTGATGGACAAGGGAAGGTGCTGGTGAGTCAGAGAGAGGTAAGGGAGAATGGGAGAGGGACCGGAGGAAAATATAGCAGGAGCTGGGATCGAGAGCCTCTATGTGCAGTAGTTCAGAGCCAGTAGTTGCTTCTAGAAAAAGCCATCATTAGATGTGAGAATCAGGCAGTGATAGACAATGCATACACTATGATTTTAACAGTTTGGTGCTCAGACCACCTGATGTCATTGTCCTCTCCTTGTTTTTTCCTCGATGGAAAAGGTGACCCCTGCATACTGTGTGCCTAAATTTGCCAGGGATGTGAGGTCAGCAAGACTTCTCTACAGTAGCTATTTTAGGGGGAGTCCTTCATGCTAACCTGCCACCTGCAGGGGTGAACAGTGACTAGCAATCACCACACAGCAGAATATTCAACGCATTAATTGTGTAGTGCAAACAGTGCTGCGTCCAAGTCCACAGACTTTCATGTTGAATTTGACAAATATATAGCTTGTGCAGCAGCATGAAAATGGTTTTGCTTCTTATTCTGAGACAACCTGCAATACTTGATCATTTTAACACTGATGGCATCAGTGGTATATTTATTAAAACTTTATGGTTCAACTCAAAGATGCAGTACTGTGAAACTGCAGGATACAACTCTCACTGCCCCCAAAATCTGCAAGGGCGTGCCTGCATATGAGGGGAGCCAGGGTGTGCCTGCAGGCTCCAACCACATGGATGTGGGATTTCAGTCTTGTGTGTGACTAAAACTATAATGAGTAAAAATACTGTACTTCCTGCCAGAGACAGAAAGCAATTTGTTAAAAGTTTTTTCACATCATGAGACATGGAGACACACAGCCCTTAATACCCCAGTGCATTCTGCCTCAGAGAAACAGACATTATGTACTGTAATGACGAGGTGATGACAGATGATTGGATGGATTCCAGTTCAGACGTTAACTGTCCAGTATTTAGAGAACTATGTGCAATAGGCCCATGATAAAAAACTCTTTACCCGGGGGCTGATCTCAGAGTGGTTTATGTTTACATGGTCATGAGATCTGACTTGTGATCCTGGGACAGTCTCATTCTTAAAGTCATTCTGCATAACCTCTGATTTTAGGCCCACTGGTCATGTCACACAGCCCAATGTACTTTAGCATGAGTATGAAACCTTAAACTGATAAAGCACTTAGGCACAGTGGCAATATAGGTCTTAATTTAAGAGGTGCTGACTGTTTGATCAGGGCGTGTATGCAGTATGATAGTGTACTCAACATGTACACACCTATAACAGCTGTTGTTGTTTTTTGCAGGGACAGTGCCAACAAGCTGTGTTTATATTATGTGCAGTGGACACAAAACAAACGGTGTGTATCTTGATGGAGTTCCTAGCATTGAAACATGACACTAAATATACAAGTAATGTGTAAAGTATAAATGGTTCTTTTATGCAGGCACTGAGAGAGATCTGCCTGTTGGCCTGTTGAACTACAACCCACTCATTTGTTCCATCTGTGAATGACAAACAATTTCTCAACTCAATCATGGCTGTTTTAGAGAATTTTTCTGGTGCCTCCACACATAAGATTAATATAGTTTGATGAGACATATTTTGATGAATCTGGGGCTCCACAGTCCACTTTCAAGGCCCTAATCACCCCTCTAAAATCTCTAGTCACCCTCTCAGAGGTACTGCAATCACTTCCACGGGTCATAATCCTAATCCATGACATTCACCTAACAAAGAAGCTGGGTTATTTTGTTTAGTCCTGTCTTACCCTGGAATAGATCATCTTTTCTGAGTAGTCATTCATAAAAGCCTCTTCCAGTTGTTGTTGAGCTAGCTCAACAACAACTGATTTTCTTAATGAGCTCATTAAGAAATCTACCTTTATTTTATCTGCAAATACCTGTGTGTCAGTAAATTCACAACTCTACCATGTCATTCCTGTCCAACAGCAATGCATGTCTGCTCTTGACTCAAACTAAACCAACTGACTGATTGACATAAATCAGACACACCTAAACTAGTTTTTGGCACATTACTGCACACTAGAGCAGGTTGCTGTACTATCATCACTTGACAAATGATTACAGTACAGTGAAGGATTTCAAAAGTATTAAATAAAAGTTCAAAAAGAGGGTTTTAACCAACTTGGCTATAAAACAAACAAACAAACAAACAAAAAAAAAAAACTTGGCTATTAATGTAAGAACCACACAGGGCCTATAACCCACATCAAACCACTTTTCAGGTAAATCTCCTCAGAATAATAGCAGCTGACATCTTTTCTCCCCTGATGTGGTGTAAATGTAGGTTAATCTTCAACACCTGCTCATTCAGGCCACCAGCCAAATATAGCTTAACTTCAATGCCAGTCAGAGAAAGATCTATTTTTTGATGCGTACGAGGTCCCACTACAGGGGCATGGATGGGGCAGCTTGAAGTTGCTGCATTGCACCTTTAATCTAGCCGAGTATTTTTAGAGAAAGCCTGCAACACATTCAGATAGGTTCACTGAAATATAAAATGTAACTACACTGAAAATGCAGTGCAATGCAGGCGTATACCTAATCACCATGAATGACAGATGATTGAGTGAAGCTTCTGAGCGGGAAACAATATGCGGGAAAAAATGAGAAATGGCATATGAAAGGATGAGTGAAACTTACCATGGTGTCTTAAATGTAGAAAATCCTCTAGAAATAAAACACGCTTGCTTGACAAATTGCTGGTTTGCGTAACTTGTTTGCAGCTTCTCACAGCGGCCGTTAATGTGGTCCGAGTGAGTAAGTAATGCCAGGTGGGAGCAGAGCTGTCATGCTATATTCAACTACAAACCACTCCCACGCTTCTCCCCCCGCGACGCGAACGCGCACTGCAAGCACGCGTGCCGCCCTTAAGCTTGTGCACAACTCGTGTCACTTGCAGATGCAGTCAAACAACGCGTGGGACTGTCCGAGTGGAGCCGGTGCGACAATAGACTTTGACAGCCCTGTCACTCACAGCACAACGTGTGTTGCCAGCAGAGTGAACCCGAGTGTCTAGATGAGCGAACATTATCAATCACGCTGAGAGAAAGAAAGAAGCTGCTCCTCACCCTGCTTCTTTTGTTTTTTTGTGTATCTCACAGTTCTGTTGTCTGTAGCTTCCTGTTTTCTGCGTTTTGTGCATTTTGCATAAGCTTACTTTTGGTGTTTTCATAATGGCTACACTATTTATTTGCATTTGTTTTACGCCTAATAGCCTTTTATGTTTACACAGCTGCAAAATAGTAGGCTACATATTTTGTATTTTGTAGTTCATATGTGAGTGCTATCTATCTATCTATCTATCTATCTATCTATCTATCTATCTATCTATCTATCTATCTATCCACGATTTTATTACTTATCCAATGCTCTGTTTTGTACTGTGTATGTCCTTCATTACCTGTTGAATCCTATTTACTTTTGCTTCTGTTGTGATATAAGTTGTGCATGGGGGTCAGTATTTTTTTTCTTTTTTTTCTTTTTTGTCTTTTCTTTCTTTCTTTCTTTCTTTCTTTCTTTTTACCATATTGCCAGGAATCCTGGGCTTCCGCACAAGATGTTTAACACTGGGCCTCCATCCAGACCAGTTTCTAAAAGGCCCCCCTTCTGGGGTCAGTGGGGAGGACAGTATACTATAATCACCACTAGATGGGGACTACCCCACTGCTAGGGCTGTAGGTGTTATGGGAATCAGTTACACTCATAGGAGAACAATAAGATGATAGTAAGATAACAATGATTCCCATACCGCTATTGGTCGTGTGTCATCTTGTAATCTTTGAAAATACTGGCCCTATCAGCCTTAAGGTTTTTTGCACACAGTTATGACTGTATGATGAAGAACCTCTAGTGGTTACGATAATTCAAAACCTTTGAAAAACATTTGTTCTCAATACTTACGTTTGCTCTCTTTCTTCACTGTCTAGCACCTTCAACTACTGCTGCTCTCTGTCTTCACATGCTAATTATAATGAGCAACATTTGGGTAGTAAAAATATCTGTTTCCTTTTCATGATTTGTGCTTCCCTGAAGCAAGATTATGATACACCCCTAATGGCTGTGTTTGCTCCTATTGCTGGTGGGGAAAATGTGCGTTAAAAAGGGGAAATATGGCTGTGTGTTAATATTTTAGGCCTCTCAGCAGTATTTCAGCATTTATGATTTATTAGATATTTATTGGTAATATTTCAATTTCTGCATGCATCAGTGAATTCAGTAGCACTGAGCTCACAGTAATAAGTACCACTTTTGAAAGCTAGAGGTCGCAGTTTCCATACCATGAGTTACTGAGTACATAACAGTGTAACAAGACATTTTACTGTAGTTGGTCAGCAAGAATGGGGAGTTTCCATGTGCTGTCTCCAGACGGTATTATTTTCTCACAGCAGCAGTGGGTCTTGCAAAGTATTTTTGTCACTCTACTACTATAACCCTCCACACCTCACCCCCCCTCCCTGTCCCCCTGAGACTGAAAATCATGATAATATAATCCTTTTGCAGCATTGCTCAATGACATCACATGTTTTGCAGGGTAGGCACAATCTAAATACATGTATTCATGTCAGCTGACCTGAAAATGTCACACACACACACACACACACACACACATACACTTTGTGACCCCCTAGAGGTGAAGCAAAACAAATTATGGGATGTTTGAGACCTTTGCACTTAAACAATGAAAGTGGGTCACAGCTTTATAACAGAGGCAACACCTTTGAGGGTAAAGCACATGAGATAAGGCAGCAGTTTGCCGCGTATTGTCGCAAAACCATTTCATAAAATGGAACACTAAAATGTAATATTATCACTGGCTTAAAAGAAAGTGTTTGAATGGCACACAGTTTCCTGCTTAGAAGCTCATCTTTAGTCAGTGGCCATGAAACTTTTCTGTTAAGAATTGTTTGAAAAACATTTTGTTTTATGGTCCTCAACTTACCACACAGAATATTGTTAGGTTAATCTATAGCAAAATTTTGTCTGTTTTTGCTGTCTGAACTAGCGTACAATGTTTTATTCAGTCACTTCAAGTCACATTGCAACTTTTGCATTGCACTGTTGAATTGCTGATTACCATGGTCTTCATCATTTGCAATGATAAAAGTAAAACATGAATCACCCATTAATTCACAAACACCTCCTGAAGCTGTATTTTGCATGTTTAGTGCAAACTTGCTCTGCAGCATCACCAGTCTCAAAGCTCGCAGTTCTTGTTTAATTGCACCAGATCTGGACACAGAGCTATTGATTCAAGTATAAGTCAAAGTGCATAATCTGAATCCATCTAGCATTAGCAATCACTTGAACACTCAAACCTGAGGAGAAAAACGTTTCAGCTTTGTTCTTCTGTGTTGTTACTCCATAGATTAATTTCTCAGCAGAAGCAGTCTATCTCAACTGAAAGAACATTCTGCACTCAAGGCCGAACTCCAAACTTGTTTTTCTGGTCTAGAAACGCATATGAATGTAGAATACGCTCAAAATGGAATATGGAATGTGCATGAATATGGAATAAAAGTGGTAACATGATTTTAGTGTGGCCCAATATTTTTGTCAATCAATCAATCAATCATACTTTATTTGTCCCCAGGGGGAAATTTGTCCAAATAGTGTGTATGATTTTCAAACATGAAACATAATACACTATATTACCAAAAGTATTCGCTCACCTGCCTTTACTCATACTATGAACTGAAGTGCCATCCCATTCCTAACCCATAGAGTTCAATATGATGTCGGTCCACCTTTTGCAGCTATTACAGCTTCAACTCTTCTGGGAAGACTGTCCACAAGGTTGAGGAGAGTGTTTATAGGAATTTTTGACCATTTTTCCAAAAGCGCATTGGTGAGGTCACACACTGATGTTGGTCGAGAAGGCCTGGCTCTCAGTCTCCGCTCTAATTCATCCCAAAGGTGTTCTATCGGGTTCAGGTCAGGACTCTGTGCAGGCCAGTCAAGTTCATCCACACCAGACTCTGTCATCCATGTCTTTATGGACCTTGCTTTGTGCACTGGTGCACAGTCATGTTGGAAGAGGAAGGGGCCCGCTCCAAACTGTTCCCACAAGGTTGGGAGCATGGAATTGTCCAAAATGTTTTGGTATCCTGAAGCATTCAAAGTTCCTTTCACTGGAACTAAGGGGCCAAGCCCAGCTCCTGAAAAACAACCCCACACCATAATTCCTCCTCCACCAAATTTCACAGTCGGCACAATGCAGTCTGAAATGTACCGTTCTCCTGGCAACCTCCAAACCCAGACTCGTCCATCAGATTGCCAGATGGAAAAGCGTGATTCATCACTCCAGAGAACGCGTCTCCACTGCTCTAGAGGCCAGTGGCGGCGTGCTTTACACCATTGCATCCGACGCTTTGCATTGCACTTGGTGATGTGTGGCTTGGCTGCAGCTGCTCGGCCATGGAAACCCATTCCATGAAGCTCTCTGCGTACTGTACTTGGGCTAATCTGAAGGTCACATGAAGTTTGTAGCTCTGTAGCAATTGACTGTGCAGAAAGTCGGCGACCTCTTTGCACTATGCGCTTCAGCATCCGCTGACCCCTCTCTGTCACTTTACGTGGCCTACCACTTCGTGGCTGAGTTGCTGTTGTTCCCAAACGCTTCCATTTTGTTATAATAGAGCTGACAGTTGACTGTGGAATATTTAGGAGCGAGGAAATTTCACAACTGGATTTGTTGCACAGGTGGCATCCTATGACAGTTCCACGCTGGAATTGCTTGATTTTATACACCTGTGGCCAGGCCAAGTGATTAGGATACCTGATTCTGATCATTTGAATGGGTGAGCGAATACTTTTGGTAATATAGTGTATATTTCACATTTCCCTGCAGCTCTCTTTTGCTGTGTCTCTGGTTTATTTTGGGTTTGTTAGAGATAAGCAAGATACACAGAGTCTTTCCCAACCATACAACGTGCATGAGTTCAATGAATAAGACAAGCACATACCATATAATGACTTGCAATGGTTAATAATGGATGTGTTTTATGGAGATCCTCCACAGTGTCCTAGAATGAAAATATATTTCAGTGGTGATCTCAATAGATAAAGAAAACCTTTAGAAGGATTAATCCATATCTGGGAAAATTGTTCTTTTTTGTTAGATTACTACACAGTGTCTCATATGGCTCTTTTTATAAATATCACTGAGTCATACCTCTCATGTCTGCTATCACAGTCGATGCAAACATTATCTCAGGCACCTTGGGGTAGATTTCTGCTCTGGAAAGTGATCTAACTTGTTCTTAAATTCACCCAGTTGAAAATGCACGCTTTTGAGCCAAGATATTATGACTATCACCAGTTTAACTGATTCTTGTCAATTAAAATGGGCATGTGTGTGCTTACCCTCCACCGGTTTTGGGGGAGGGTAAAAATGTAACTAAAATAGAAAATAAAGCAAACTTTTTTTTTTAAATGTATGATTTGCAGGGCTTAAAAATCTGAATGGGATAATGAGGCCACTGGAGTTGGGCTTTAGAAACCATGACTTTGAACTTTCCTGTTTTATGAATTCTCTCTGTGTTTGACTTTAATGTTAAATGTCATGAAACCACACTGGTAAGCAAATCAAAACTGCTATTGTATTTACACAATTTAGTCAGCTGACACCTATTGAGGTTATTCACCTGTATTCAGTTTCTGTAGTCTCCAAGGGGTTGAGGAACCAACAGGGAGGCAGGAACAGGTCCTATATACATTGTACTATTTTCAAAAGACTGTCAGCTCATTAGAAGCTCATTGAAGAGTGTGGGAAAGTAGATGGGTTCAATGGTTGGCAAACAATGCATTTCCTTTTGATGGAAATGGTAAGTATTTGATATTGTTCAAAATATCTTTTCAAAACAGTTCAGGATTCAGAACAAATAATATGTGTTTAGAAAATGTTTCTCTCTTTGAAGCCTCATCCAACATTTAAGCATAACTTCATTTGTGTATATGATTATATTTCCACCTTGAGAGGTGGAAATGCAATTGATCTTTCTTAAAATGCCACCATAACTTAAAATACAGGGTACTTTTGCTCAAAGTTTTCTATAATTACAAGTTCAAAATTTGCAGCGAACACATTTGAAGCTAATTTTTTCAACTGTTGCATATTATTAGTTCAGATTTATCAAGATTCAAAGTCACTGAGTATGTGAATAAAGTTAATGACAATGAAATCTTGGCCCCAATCTAGCTGGAACTTTTCTTCAGTTTTAAGTAGGAAATAAGTCACACATTTTGGATTGATTTCAGTTGGATTCCTTTCTTTGACTGGTGGTTGTTATCATTGCTGAAACAATTTAAAAAAATACATCCATCTGCAAGAAGCTGGAGCTTTATCCTGGACTTGGCTAAATAATGAAAGCACACCAAAGCTCTCAATCCTGCAGAATGACAACACATTGCCTTCTTCTCATTGACTTTGACCCTATCCTTTTTGAAATATGAGGAATACACACACACACACACACACACACACACACACACACACACACACACACACATATAAGTACAAAACATGCATGCACACAAAACCACACACTCACAATGAATAGGGTGGTGACCTCCTTTTGCTTTGTGTGTATGTTTGTGGAGCGGATGATGCTATCATGGTCTCATAATTGTATTCTCTGATTACAGCTCAGATCAGATCACTGTTCACGTCAAACTATATAAAAGCAGAGAACACAGCTGTCTCCAGCACTACATCTTCATTCCGATACCTGGACATTGGAGAAAGGAGATAAAATATGGTAAGATATATTTACTTAGAATGAAATGTATTTGTTTATTGTACTGAGTTGGCTTCAGACAAAAGCTTTATTCAGTGTTTCAATGTAGTGAGATATATATATTTTTTAATAAACAGAGTGTATTATTTTAAAGCAACTGATGTTACGACAAATTTACAAAAAGTTTTCACATAGCAAGAACACAGACATTACATTTATGATGTGGGCTGAAACTGAAAATCACAGCAACAAGGCCCTTTCATTCAGATCAAATCTGTATGTGTGTGTGTGTGTGTGTGTGTGTGTGTTTGTGTATATATATATATATATATATACATACATACATACATACATACATACATATATGTATAAAACTGAGTAAGCAATTTATTGCAAACAACCATTAAACTAAAATAGGCTGTTCATCAGTTGATCAAAAGTTTAAGACCACAGCCTTTGTTAATCACCTCAAAAATTCGTTTCTGCATGCTTGTTGCGAGTGTTTCCAGGAGGCTAGTGGGAATGTTGCTCCAAGTGGTGAAGATGGCTTCACAGAGGGCATCCACTGTCTGGAACTGGTGTCCATTTTTGTAAACTTCCTTTGCCCTCCAACCCCAAATGTTCTTAACTGGATTTAGATCAGGGGAACATGCAGGATGGTTCAAAAGAGTGATGTTATTTCTCTGGAAGAAGTCCTTTGTCAGGCGGGCATTGTGAACTGCAGCGTTGTCCTGTTGAAAAACCCAGTCATTACCACACAGACGATGGCCTTGAGTCATGAGCGATCCCCCCTGCAACATCTCCACATAGCCAGCTGCCGTTTGACGCCTCTGCACAACCTGAAGCTCCATTGTTCCATTGAAGGAAAAAGCCCCCCCAGATCATGATGGCGCCCCCTCCACTGTGCTGTGTAGAAAACATCTCAGGTGGGATTTCCTTGTCATGCCAGTAACGTTGGAAGCCATCAAGACCGTCAAGGTTAAATTTTTTCTCATCAGAGAATAAAACTTTCTTCCTCCTTTCAGTGTCCCATGTTTGGTGCTCTTGTGCAAACTCCAAACGGGCAATTTTGTGCCGTTGAAGGAGACGAGGCCTTTGAAGATGTTTTTTGTTCTTAAAACCCTTCTCTCGCAGATGCCGTCTGATGGTTATGGGACTGCAGCTGGCACCAGTGACAAGCTTAATTTGGGCCGAGGATCGTCCTGTTTCTTGACGGACAGCCAATTGGATCCTCCGGCTCAGGCCGGTGAAATTTTTTTGGGTCTACCACTTGACTTTTTTTCCATAACCCTCAGGATCTTTTAAGAAGTTTAAAATGACTGTCTTACTGTGTCCAACCTCAGCAGCAATGGCATGCTGCGAGAGGCCTTGCTTATGCACTCACTCCCATTTCTTCTTTTTGCATTTTGAAGCTCTACTTAGAACCTTCTTAAGATCCAACAGTGCAAAATGTAAATTCTTGCAATTTCTCAACTGGTCTAAAAATTTTGATCAGGAGTGTATATATATATCCATGTTGGAACTGAGCAATGCTTCTTTCTGTCTCCAGCGTGAGTGTATTTCCATTCATGTGGGCCAAGCTGGGGCTCAGATGGGCAATGCATGTTGGGAGTTGTACTGTCTGGAGCATGGGATCCAGCCAGATGGACAGATGCCCAGTGACAAGTCTACTGGAGGAGGAGATAACTCCTTTAACACTTTCTTTAGTGAGACAGGGGCAGGAAAACATGTTCCCAGAGCCATCTTCGTTGACCTTGAACCCACCGTCATTGGTCAGTACACAGTTAAATAACTGATAAAATATTATTCTTTTGAATGGAGTACATGTTAACTAGTTTTCTGACAACAATTCCAAGATGCAATTAATTTTGTTAAAAGGTAAAGCACATGGATTTCAATTATGACATTATAGCGCTTAATTTTTTTTTTTAATAAATACAAAAAAGTTAATATGTACACAGATGATGAACATCTATTTATTCAAAGAACAAAGTTTTGTCATAGCTGTAGGGAAGCACTGCAATATAGTGTTGCTAACATTGATTTGTCTTTGGCAACATTCTTACACAGTAAATTACTTTCACTTCTTGTTTCTGATATTTTGGTCTGCAGATGAGGTGCGTACAGGAACTTACCGCCAGCTCTTCCACCCTGAGCAGCTCATTACAGGAAAAGAGGATGCAGCCAACAACTATGCCCGTGGACACTACACCATTGGCAAAGAGATCATTGACATCGTACTGGACAGAACTCGCAAGATGGTGAGACTATCCAGGACATGTCTGTAGTATACTGCACCTGGTTCATGCCAGACTAAATGCAGTGGATTATCATTTTGTACATCTCATAACTTTCATCTTACAGGCTGACCAGTGCACTGGCCTCCAAGGATTCCTCATCTTCCATTCCTTTGGTGGTGGCACAGGCTCTGGCTTCACTTCATTGTTGATGGAACGTCTGTCTGTTGATTATGGCAAGAAGTCCAAGCTGGAGTTTGCCATCTACCCAGCACCCCAAGTGTCCACAGCTGTAGTGGAGCCCTACAACTCCATCCTGACCACCCACACCACCTTGGAGCACTCTGACTGTGCCTTTATGGTGGACAACGAGGCCATCTATGACATCTGCCGCAGGAACCTTGACATTGAGAGGCCCACTTATACCAACCTCAACAGGCTCATTGGCCAGATTGTCTCCTCTATCACTGCCTCACTTCGCTTCGATGGAGCCCTGAATGTTGATCTGACAGAGTTCCAGACCAACTTGGTGCCATACCCCCGTATCCACTTCCCTCTGGCCACCTATGCCCCGGTCATCTCTGCTGAGAAAGCCTATCATGAGCAGCTGTCAGTGGCTGACATCACCAACACCTGTTTTGAACCAGCAAATCAGATGGTGAAGTGTGATCCCCGTCATGGTAAATACATGGCCTGCTGTCTGCTGTATCGTGGTGATGTGGTGCCCAAAGATGTCAATGCGGCTATTGCTGCCATCAAGACCAAGCGCACCATCCAGTTTGTGGACTGGTGTCCCACAGGCTTCAAGGTGGGCATCAACTACCAGCCTCCAACAGTGGTTCCTGGAGGAGACCTGGCCAAGGTGCAGAGGGCTGTGTGCATGCTGAGCAACACCACAGCGATCGCTGAGGCCTGGGCCCGTCTGGACCACAAGTTTGACCTCATGTATGCCAAGAGGGCCTTTGTCCACTGGTATGTAGGGGAGGGCATGGAGGAAGGAGAGTTCTCTGAGGCCAGGGAAGACATGGCTGCCCTGGAGAAGGACTATGAAGAAGTGGGCACTGACAGCACAGCAGAGGAGGATGAGGGACAGGAATACTAACCTCACAAAGGCAAAAACATATTTGGCTTAAGTCAAATATTTATTGGTGGTAGAATTTATGGGGAACTCATTTAGGTTTTTGTAGTATGGCAGTCAGAATTATCAATAAACCAAGAAAATTACTCAGTCAGTTTACAAATTGACAAATGTAAAAAACCCTCTTATCATCATCCACAGAGATTAAATGTAGCATTGGGGAAACAAAAAAACAAATAAACCAGACTTTGTCTCATTACTCCATAGATTAATTTCTCAACACAAGCAGTTGATCTCAACTGAAAGTACTCTCTGCACCCAAGGATGCATGCCTTTTTTGGTATGTGTGGAATCTATAGTTAAGGCCCCATCCACAATCCAAGCAGAAACAAAAGGTAGCCCACCACTAGACTCACCATTTTAACAAATGTTAGTAACTTATTCTAATATGTAAGAATCATGTTTACAAAGCTTGAGAACACTGGGATAACACTAAACTGTATTTTAAATTCAAGTAAAATAAATAAATAATAATAATAAAAAAAAAAATCTTTCTACAATGTTTGCAATACTAAAGTGTATGTGGTTAAAAAACATCTTGCTTTGTGGCTTTGGAGACCATTTTCTTCTGCACTGTGAAAGACAGTAACTTAACACCAAACCCTCTCAGTTGTACCCCTCCCCCTTCTATCCTCTCCCTGGTGGAATGTAAGTTATGAAAGAGCTCCTATGTTGCTTTCTACATACCATTCAGCTGTGACTCTGAGCTCAGGAAAGAGAGAGAATAACTGACTGACTCACTGGCTGGTGTTGTTTGTGAGTGTCCTCATGCCCAGACAGTGGCCTGTGGCAACAATAGGACCCATGCTATCTATGACTCACAGCTCTGTGATCTTAAGGGGGTTATTGGAGCTGTAATGAGTTATAGCAGAACACTCTTAAAAGTTGTTTTAGTAATTATCTCTTCTGTGATATATTCATTGCCAATAATATTGTATATGATGAATTAATTAATTATAATGACCATTATCCCATGCTTTTTAATTTCATGCATTTTCTCTCATTAAAGTGATTGTAAAGACTGTAACTGATCACTCATTTATTTTAACTATGCTAAAAAATGTATATGATCTGATGAACATGAATAAAGGAATTAATAGACCTCTTTATAGTCTCTTTTGACAGGTCAAACTGTTTATTTAATGAATTAATTAAATACTGGGGCAGCTTTGTGCATGGTATTGAATGTGTGGGTGTGAGTGCATGCAAAAAGCAAGCATGATCAGTTTCCAAACAGTCCCACAGTCCTTGAAGAGTATGCTGAAAAATGCCTGCCTGCCTACAAAGGGGTGTGAACGTTGCACCGTTGGCAAATTCCACCACTTTATACCTACTTGGCTTATGCAATATATGCAATTAAACTAGTTCATAGTTTACAGATAATGCTTCATTGCAAATACTGAGATAGAGATGAGGGGGGACTGACACATGATAGACAGACAGGGAGGGCAAGAATGAAAATGAAAGAGACTCATATTTGCTCTTGAATTTAGAGCAGCAGAAGTTCATGTTGAAAGACAAGCAGAAACACGAAAGAGTGAAGCAGACAGTATCAGGGATTTCCCTCCTTTTTTTTAAACTGCTGTTCCCTCCCGCCAATGAGTTATGCAGCTGCTTGCTGTGGTTTCCTGCCTGGCCCCTCTGCTTCCTTGTCTATATAAGCCCTGACTCTCCCTCTCCTCCGCACTTCTGCCTTCTCTCTGAATCCTCAACGTCAGTCGAAGGACAAGCAGACAAAATGGTGAGTAACTGGCTGATGACGTATCTTAAAAAAAATCCCATTCTCTCTTTTTTTCAGTCAGGCTGTCTTTTTATCTCACTTTATTAGTTCAAGATGGATTACAGAAGCTAAGCCTCATTAATGCTCAAAAGATCTTAGGTGTAGGGATTAAAGGCTAGTACAAAAAGTACTTTATTCTTTATGATGATGATAATTATGATCTCAGTGTATATTGTGAAAGTTTGAGCGAATATCTGTTAAGAACTGAAGGAGTGAGATGTGGCGAGATGGTTATATGCAACTAAAAATATCTTTCCAAGTCATTTCTGTACAATCAGACAATCTGGGTCAGATGACAGACAGTTCTTGAACTAGACTGCTTTGTCATTTTAGTACATGTTGACCTTCTACAGTCATTTGAAAAGGTGGGAAACACAACTAACTCAAGGGAAAGTTATCAGAGTCTTAATCATGTTTTTGTTGAGGAATTATAATGATCTTAATACTAAGAAAGAGTGATTGTCGTAATCGTGGCAGTGGGGGGATGGATAGACAGAACAGAGAGAAGAGGAGTGGTCTGGGCCGGCCAGTATGGGTTGGTTGGCAGCCATTTTGCAGCTGTTAGGGGTTTTTGGTTCGAGAGAGAAAAGGAGAGAGACAGCTCTGAGTGTTACACAGCACCATGCAGCTGGACAGGATGGGGGAGGAGAAAGAGACAAAGGGGAGGAGGAAAGAGGAAAGAGGGGAGGTGCAGGATGGAGAAGAGAGGGAAGGTTTTCCCATCATGTTGAGGCAGGGCCTTCCTGTCTGTGACATACTGCCTCAGTTACAGTATGTTCCACTTCTTTTGGAAGCTGTCAAACTGGTGCCAAGGGTATTAGCAGGAGTGACTCTCACAACTGCGTTTCCTCTTTAGCAAGACTTCCTGCCTGCATACATTCTGCCCCACAGTGCCGGCATATTGAGCATGCTCTGTTTTAGCTAAGGAACTTCCTGTATGAACTGCATTTCACTACTGACTAAATACTGGCCTGCGTATAGGCATCACAGGCCAGTGTAGCTTAAACATTCTGTTTTGTTTGGAAGTCAGAGTATGTTTGCAAAGATATTTAGAGCTAAGCTATTTGCTCTCTAAATTCAGTGCAAAGACATCATACCAAAGATGGTAACTAGACATTAAGGCCAATCCAAACATAGACGAAGGCTGCTGTATTGTATCCTGAAGGGAAAAGGAAGTCTGTCTTGTATTTTGTAAATACTTGGACAAAGAACATCGGGAGCCTGCTGCTCTCACTGATGATGAAAGTCTCTAGGTATTTTTATATTCCTTTCCCTCCTTTTTTATAAACAACAAAAGGCAGAAAACTACTCACCTGAAAGCATCTTTAAGGGCATACTCATAATAATTCTGGAAATCAATAATTGTACATGTCCAATTCAAAATTGCTGTAAAAATTCTAAGCAGTCCCTTTTGGGAGTAAGGCAATACTTTTGCATCAGTCTGCTTAGTGAATGTGTGTCTGATATTAGGAACTGAGGCTCTGGTTTCCATGTATATCAGTTGTCAAACTCCTATGGTTTTACTTACCCTTTTATTGTTCTTCTATCTGTCCCATTCAGCGTGAGTGTATTTCTATGCATGTCGGCCAAGCCGGAGCCCAGATGGGCAATGCATGCTGGGAGCTGTACTGTCTGGAGCATGGGATCCAGCCAGACGGCCAGATGCCCAGTGACAAGACCATTGGAGGAGGAGACGACTCCTTCAACACCTTCTTCAGCGAGACAGGGGCAGGAAAGCATGTTCCCAGAGCCATCTTTGTTGACCTGGAACCCACTGTGATTGGTCAGTAGTAATTACTTACACATTAACCAGTCCTTTGCAGCCATTTAATGTCACAGCTTAACCATGGCCACTCTGAGATTAACCATTTTATAGCACACATATTTTGTTATTCAACTAGGAATACAAAAGGCAATGGTTAAAAAGTGCATAATCATTTGAATGTTTAATTTCATACTAATAATTGTTAAAAAAAATTGTAAATGGTTCATAAGAGTGGAGATTATTGAATTAACATGCACAAATGTATCCAAACCATACAGCATATGCAGATAACACCATCTTTCTTCTTAGGTCAAAGCGCCAAGTATAATAATACTTTTGTACAACTTTGCCTTGAGCAGTTTGAACCTCGGGAACTTTCTTCTCAACTTTTGCCTTCAATTGTTCCATTTCACAGATGAGGTGCGTACAGGAACATACCGCCAGCTGTTCCACCCTGAGCAGCTGATCACAGGAAAGGAGGATGCAGCCAACAACTACGCCCGTGGTCACTACACCATTGGCAAAGAGATCATTGATCTTGTTTTGGACAGGACTCGCAAACTGGTAAGGGTTCTATTGCCATAGTTAGCTAGTTTACCATAGCTAAATTTAAAGGGCACATGTAGCAGTTTTTAGAGGTCAACATTGTTCTGTAACCAGAGGGCTTCAAACTCTCTGAGTTCTATCGTCTAGGCAAAAGCAGTAGAAAAGGGCCCTCCCAATTCACACCAAGTGGTTTGGCAGACCACTAACTTGAGGAACTTCAGCTAACAAACACAATTGTAAACTGCCCTGCAGCCAATCCCCTTAAGTAATGTGCATGATGTTGTAATAGCTTGTTTTCTACCACTCCTAATTACTAAAGGAAAATGCTGAGCAACAGCTGAGTTAGATACAGAATGAAAACTGCTGTCAAAATAAGGATTGACATGAAATAACTTCCTACCTAGTTTAACAATTTTCTTAGCTGAAGTATGGTTTCAAATGACTAAAGTAATTGTATTGTGTTTTCTGTTGTTGTTTTTTGCAGGCTGACCAGTGCACTGGCCTCCAGGGGTTCCTCATCTTCCATTCCTTCGGTGGTGGCACTGGCTCAGGTTTCACCTCCCTGCTAATGGAGAGACTCTCTGTCGACTATGGGAAGAAATCCAAACTTGAATTCGCTGTCTACCCAGCCCCCCAGGTATCCACAGCTGTAGTGGAGCCCTACAACTCCATCCTGACCACCCACACCACCCTGGAGCACTCTGATTGTGCCTTCATGGTGGACAACGAGGCCATCTATGACATCTGCCGCAGGAACCTTGACATTGAGAGGCCCACTTACACCAACCTCAACAGGCTCATTGGCCAGATTGTCTCCTCTATCACTGCCTCACTTCGCTTCGATGGAGCCCTGAATGTTGATCTGACAGAGTTCCAGACCAACTTGGTGCCATACCCCCGTATCCACTTCCCTCTGGCCACCTATGCCCCGGTCATCTCTGCTGAGAAAGCCTATCATGAGCAGCTGTCAGTGGCCGATATCACCAATGCCTGTTTTGAACCAGCAAACCAGATGGTGAAGTGTGATCCTCGTCATGGTAAATACATGGCCTGCTGTCTGCTGTATCGTGGTGACGTGGTGCCCAAAGATGTCAACTCTGCTATTGCTGCCATCAAGACCAAGCGCACCATCCAGTTTGTGGACTGGTGCCCCACAGGCTTCAAGGTGGGCATCAACTACCAGCCTCCAACAGTGGTTCCTGGAGGAGACCTGGCCAAGGTGCAGAGGGCTGTGTGCATGCTGAGCAACACCACAGCCATCGCTGAGGCCTGGGCCCGTCTGGACCACAAGTTTGACCTCATGTATGCCAAGAGGGCCTTTGTCCACTGGTATGTGGGGGAGGGCATGGAGGAAGGCGAGTTCTCTGAGGCCAGAGAAGACATGGCTGCCCTGGAGAAGGATTATGAAGAAGTGGGCACTGACAGCATGGGAGAGGAAGATGAAGAAGGAGAAGAATATTAAAGGGCTCAACCTCATCAAGGCTTTGTCATCACACATTCCAAAAGTTATCATGAGCATAATACATTCCTAGCAATATTCTGTGATAACCTGTGATGGTGATATGACAGCATTATCAATAAAAAGTTGTCATCAACCTTTGTAATGAATGTGTGGTCATTGTTGTGCACTGCCAACATTATTTACATATTTGCATTTCATTTGACATGTAATCATTGTCATGTTTGCCATGAACTCACTATGAAAAAGACAAAACACAACTAATTAATAATAAATGAATGAATGGATTAATGACTAAATAAATAAACAAACAAAATGTAAACTTAGTGATAAACAATAGTGATCAGATATTAGTCATATCATCATCATCATCATCATCATCATCATCATCATCATCATCATTATTATATTAGTAGCAGTAGTGGTAGTAGTAGTAGAAGTAGTAGTGGTGGTGATGGTGGTATTGGTGGTGCAAGCCTTTTTTATTTATAATATTAGAATGATTATGATGATTGGTATGATTAGTACCATGATTAGTGCTTTTTTTGTTCCATAGAAAGAGGTGTATATTTAATCCCTAAATGTTTTTTGTTAATTTAAGGCTTTGTAACAATATACAGCAAACTACTTAATGAATGAATAATTTACTCCTTAATGCTTAAAGTCGTACTGTCATTAACCCCACAATGAATTTGAAATTGAGTTAAACTGACTCAAACCCCACAGCAAATTAACTGTAATTCAGTGTTCCCCATGAAAAATTACCTTGATGTTTCCCCTACACTCCTCAAGCTGTGGTGCAGTCCCACAAGGACATTTCATCACTTGTCCACAATAGACAGACAAAACAAACAATTACAGGGAAATTACAGTACAACTGCTCACATATCATACAACACATATCCAACTGAGACTAATAGTGAGACTGGGACTAAGAGCAAACCTGAGACCAAATCCTGTATGTACCCTGCCTCTTCATGTCAAAATGGCTGCTGTGGGGATCGTGTATTGAAATCACAAGAAAGTTCAATAACAAAGTCAGAACTGACTGACATTTGCTGAAAGACTTTCTTTTGATTTTCTCTCAACAGAGCAGTGGTTTGTTCCAAACAGCACTAACAAGCCAACTGTGTTTCACTGAACATAATTTACAATTTAATTTCATTTGAGCATTTTTGAGGTTGGCAATTCACTCCTCACTATATCTTGGCTCTTGTACTGAACTACTTGCACTAACCACCAGAGAATGATTTCTTTGACTTACAGCAACTATGTTTCACTTTGTTCACTTTTATTTTGTGGATTATTTAGTTTCAGTGTGTCGGTGTCCTCTTTTCTTTTTTGAATTCTAAACTATAACAAAGATCACGTGTAAATGCTTTTGTGAAACATAACAAACAAACAAACAAACAGAAACTCTAATGTTTATTTTAAATGCCCTTTTTATTTTTACTGAAGTAGTTTTTTTCCAACAGTATCTCTACCACAGTGGGATATTTTGGTCTATCAACTGCATGGGATCCTAACTGGTCACTTACACCCCCAAGCTCTGCTGTACTGCTCCCCCATGTGGCTGACAGCTGCACTTACAAATATGCTGGAGCGTAAACATGCTGTTTGTCTGTTAAAAAAAAAAAAAGAAAGAAAGAAAAAAAAGAAAAAGAGAAAAAAAAAGAACAACACACACGCTCAAACACACACACACACACACACACACACACACACTACCACAATGCATAGTCACGTATGCAGATAATTCCAGTTATTATCGTCATCATAATTGTAACATGTGTGTGTGTGTGCGCGCGCGCGCGTTTTCTAATGATACCCACTGCCTCATATGAGGAAACCACGGGAATCACACTGAGGCAGCCTATCTTCACACTGCAGATGTCTGTTGTTGTCCATGAAAATATCATGGCTCTTCTTTTTACAACTTTCTTACCCAAATGAAGCAAAACTTGTATAGAGGGCAAATAATTAGTTCCTAAATGCACACAATACAAATGGCGCAAACATGCCGATTTACGTTTGAGTGAAGAAAAAAGTCTCACTCCTGAAGATTCCGCCCCCCTCATTTTTGAAAAACTGGCTTTGCCTCTGCAGCCTCTTTCTCTTCTTCGTCTCTCAGTAAGAAAACGCAATCATCCTCAAGGGGGCGCCAGCAGTTCAGATAAAATCTTACACTAGTAGAGCACAAACATAAAACTGTTGAAACGATTCACGTTAATACAGAGTCAAAGCCAGAGGAGTTTTGGATTTTTGGAAATAATTTATTAATACTAGATCATACTCAGTTTTAAGCTTTAGACTAGGCCAACATAGGCCTACACATATGAGTGCCTTTATTGGCTTCATTGATGTTATTGGTGACAATCTCAACTGGAAAACCACTTGACCGGTGCAGCCTATTTTTACAGGGACTTTTACTTTGTTATTAGTAATGCGTATATCGTGAGGTAATGCTTTGTGGTGTTGTCATGCTGTCATCATCTGCTGCATCGGGTGTTGTCATTTACTATATTAATAATCCAAAGATGATTTCCATAACATGCTTTTGAACACCCTGCCCACAGTTTGTTTGTGGTATTTAATAGTGAATTTACAGTGATCTTGATGGTGTGTTTTCCTCTTCTATTGTATCACTATAATATCTTGCAGTTATTCTCTGGATACAGTTTATAACATTATTTTGTATGCTGGCCTGTATGTAGCCTATGTTGAATGCCATGTAGGGCTATTCTTTTTCAGTGAATTACCTTTATTGTAAATTAAATGATTTTGAATACAGTTCAGTTGAACAGAAGCGAATATTTCGTCTATTGTACACATGCTGATCCTAAATAGGCCATTCTAGCGTAATCCGTAATTTACACCCAGTCAGCAGAAGGTTGAAATGGTTAGTTTTACAGGATAAGCCATATTATCACAGAGCAACAGGCAGACATGAGGGGCGGGTGTGGTGACGTTTCCAAACACTGGCATGTTCTAGACTAGACCATGGACTAGACGCTCTATTTTTTTCTCTCAGCTGATGGTGACGTAGCGCGGCCAGCTTAAGCGAGGAGAAGGACGAAGGAGCTGACTGTCAGGTTAGATGATCCAGGGGGACAGGCCTCAGAGGCAAGACGGCAAACACCTCGCCGCGGTGTTTTGTTTTACCAGCCTATATATACATTTACAGCCTGTATATATATTTGTTTCGGGGCGGTGTAGTATGATTGTGTAGCAGAGGAGGGGGGCTTGTTTGTGCGACTGTCACGAAGAGCGGGGAGGCGCATTCCGGAGGCACTACTACAATAACACTAATTCATTCTCGCTCCAGTCTCTGGAACAGGCGATCACACCGCCCACTGCTTTCTGCCAAAAGCTTCAAACGGTAGGTTCATAATACATGTGAAGCGATAACTTGTCAGTGTAGTTCTTGAATGGCGTTACAGCTCCCAGTTGTGGACTGCAGAGCAATCTGTTTGTATTTTAGATGCGCGGCTTTACCATATTTGGAAATGTTGTTTTTCCACCAAACTATAAAATCTTAGTTGTTTAAAGAAAAGACATATAGGCTACACATTACACAATGGCCGCGGGCGCGCGTGTGCCCATCTGCGTGCATGTGCCTCTGTCTGTGTATAAGTTTGTCCATGTGTCACAGCAGCAGCTGTCAGATGCCATGACGGAGCGCCCAAGTTGGAAATAACATACACTAATACCGCATGTCCCCGCACAGTGCGAGTGGCCGGCTGCTCCTGGGTGGACAGAGCCTGGTTTGGTTGGGTTTAGTTTAGCACAGTTTGGAATTCCCCCCTGGCCCTGAAACTGTCGCAGTCCGCTAATGAGATTGGCATGAGGGTTTGAATGCTGACACAGGGCTACTCTGATTGTGGCCAGCTTACTGGAACAACTGGGACTATTTCTAGAAAGCTGGTTCCAGTTCTGACAGTTTTATAGTCCTGTCATAAGAATATCAGCCCAAATATGGCATGAATATATGTTTGATTCGTGGGTCTGCCTCTTGATGATGCACAGTATAGCTGCACAAAGAAGTATTTACTCATCCCTGACTTTGAATATTATATTTTGTTGACCAAGAAATGCCATAAAAATGTCTGAGATATCAGGTAGTTAGCCATTAGTGTATTTTGAAATATTTTTGAACAAAATAATTAGTAAAATGTCAATGAGAGTACATTTAAGCAAATCAAAGGATGAGGGCAATAAAATATTTAATTAGCTTATGATGGTGCCACACAACCACTGAATAGAGTGGGGTCTTTAATGCAGAGTGAGAAACACTAAACTCTCCACTTTTATTCAATACACAAAAAAGGGAAGGATGCAACCCATGTTCTTTATTTACTTTATTGGCTAGTCAGAATAAGCAACTTTGTTTAGATATGGCCTTGCTTGTAGTCAAGAGGGTTAGGTAGCCAACTATGTGACTACATTATTGTTGTTTATCATTTTTGTCTTAGGTAAATATCAAACATCCTGCAGTCCAGCTCCCTTTTAGAGGATTTTTGCAACATAGCATGGTTTATATATGAACCAGGACTTTCCAAACTTTCCCAGTATAATTAAAAAATAACAGAACTCAGAACACTTTTACTGTCCAATCAGAGGAGAGAACTCAACAGCGGTGTGTAAGAATTTGAAAGATAATTTTGTTGTATTTTCCCTCGAAATGCATTGATGTTTTTTGCTGTTGCTCTTGCTGTTGCTGTTAGAAGTGGTGCGGCGAGGAGAGGAGCCCAGCGACATGGTGGACTACTATGAAGTCCTGGCAGTGCCCAGAACAGCCACTCAGGATGACATCAAGAAGGCGTGCGTATACTAGGGGTCTCCTGGACTTTTACACCAGGCCATTGGCTGTCTATGTATTTATCCATATTTCCCTTTAGTGGGAAAAAAGCTGCTTTTAAAATATTTTTTTGCAATATTACTTTTGCACTTTTTTAGATTGTAATATATAATGTGTGTGTGTGTGTGTGTGTGTGTGTGTGTGTGTGTGTGTGTGTGTGTGTGTGTGTGTGTCAATTTTTATGTCTGTGTTTGTGTGTTCAGGTACAGGAAGCAGGCCCTGAGATGGCATCCAGACAAAAACCCAGACAATAAGGAGGAAGCAGAGAGAAAGTTCAAAGAAGTGGCCGAAGCCTATGAAGTCCTGTCTGACAGTAAGTTAGCACAGCGTGTATGTATATGTCTGTGTGTGTAACTGTGTGTGTGTGTGTGTCAGAGAGTTGTATTGATTCCTATAAGGCTAACAATATACAGTGCAACTTCCATGCAATTAGTTGCATGTTGTAACTTTTGCAAATGTCAAAACATTTTTACTTTTGCTGTGTTACCAAACCCACATGGATCATTCGAAGTGGTGATGCAAACACACTTGATCATTTTCATTGGATGGAAATATTTATTTGAGTGGAATGAAGTTGCATGAAAATTTGATATGTAACGTCGGTCCAAGATCTGATTCCATCACTGAGACATACTCTGTTCCTGTCCAACAGAGAGTAAACGTGAAGCATATGACAACTTTGGAAATGCCAGAAAGCGACACAGAGGTAAAAAAAAAAAAAAAGAAAGAAAGAAAGAAAGAAAAAAAAGACAGACACTGTCACTGTACAGCAATGACAGTACCTCATGACACATGAAAAACAGTGGCTTTTATCACATTGATAAATTAATTAATTGACTAAGCATGCTTGTGTTTTATCTCCTGTCACTTTTTTCCTGTCCATCACTCTTCCTTTGGCTGTTGTTGCTTCCCTTACATCTCTTCTTCTCTCATTCACTCTTTGCTCCCCTCCATTCTCTTTCTCCCCCTTTCCTGTATCCTGTGTCTTCCTGTGTCTTCCCTGTCCCCTCTTTTCACACCACGATGATCATCATCATCATCGGCACTATTCATCTCCCAGGTTCCCCCAGCTCTCCAACAGATTTTTCATCAGATTTCCCAGAGTTCACCTTCACATTCCGCAGCCCAGACGAAGTGTTCAGGGAATTCTTCGGGGGTCAGGATCCCTTCGCTAGCTTCTTTGGTAAGTGCGGCACAAGATGTATTTGGGACTTGACAGTGAATACTATTACAAAGGAATGACTCTTATACAGTATCACGTCAGTTAAATAAGACTGTTCTGAATTTGATAGGGCCTTTTTGGACAAACACTAAGGACCTCGAGGGGTCTAACGGGCCTATTTGGCAAATTAATGATGCATCAGGCCATTCATTCATTTATAGAGCAAGAGTTACAAATAGAGGTCTTCAAAATAGAAGATGCTCTTGCTTAACCTTTAGGCCTTGTTCAGACTGCAGGCAAATTCGATTTGTTTCTCAAATCAGACCTTTAAGACAGACCGTCAACACTGTTATTAGCAAGTGATCAGATGGGATTTGCTTGGTCCAGACATCACCAACCTATCTGCACAGGTTGCCATGGTAACAACGTAGGGATCATTCTCTACATGCTGGAGATGGAGATCCATCATCTCGCCCTCCAAACAAACAAGTCGTGGTGCTGAACATCTCCATCGCAGTAGACAAATTCAGCGATGGAGAAGGCTGA
The DNA here is from genome assembly GCF_902150065.1 of Myripristis murdjan. Classification (NCBI taxonomy): domain Eukaryota; kingdom Metazoa; phylum Chordata; class Actinopteri; order Holocentriformes; family Holocentridae; genus Myripristis; species Myripristis murdjan. The sequence continues at coordinate 13,593,258 of NC_044000.1, forward strand.
TATTAATCAATGTATCCATGGTAACAGCAGCCGCTATCATGAACTTCTGTCACTTGGAACTGACATTGTTGTTGTGTGTCGCGTTGCAGGTGACATAACTATAAATCCTGTTTGAGTGTCCAGAGCGTCCAGACTGAGACGCATCTGTACAAATCTGATTGGAATCGCCATCTCCAGATGTGGTTTGGGCCTGATTTGTAAAAAGCACATTCTGTGTGTTTTTTCTGCTGTCCAGACTTTCTATAATCAATCTGGATACAATACAAAAAAAAAAAAAAAAACAGATTTGGGCTGAGTAAGGCCTAAGTTAACTTCATTAGTAGTTCTCATAACAACTCATTGTGACATTTTGCCTGTCAGTAAGATATGACTTATTATGCTCCCTATGATTATGTCTCTCTCCCACTCTTTCAGATGACTTCTCATCATTTGGGGGGATGCATGGTCATGGTTTCCACAGCCACCAGAGCTCCTCTTCTCGCCTGGGCCCCAGTCGGTTCTTCTCCTTCCCCTCAACAGGAGGTAAACAGTTGCATATCAATAATGTCACATGAAGAATATTGCTGTCTAATTAGGCTTGTTCTCATGGCACACTGTACTGTGAGTACCCTGTTAGATATAATACCTCTGAAAATCTGCATCATGCTTTCACGTGATATCAGTGTGGAAGTTGGGGCACAGGTTCAATTCCCTGTGAAAATCCCCTCCAGGAGACAGGCAAATTACACAACACAAGCAACAGGGAAATGTAAATAAAAAGTAATGGAGAGAAGCTTACAGGCTCTGTCTTATACAGTTCTGGTAAAGTTTGTTTACACAATGCTTTTAACAAAATGGATTGTCATGACGAGATTTTACAGAGAAAAGACACAAAAATAGACAAAAGGATAGTAAACACAGATACAGAACAAGCACATCTCAGACATCAAGATTTGGAGGCCGAGTGTTGTCTTGTATGTTTGTTTTCTAATCTCCCCCTACTGTTGTAACCCTCATATGAAGAAGACACATTTTAAAACCTACTACATCTAAGCTCTGCCCTTATTGAAACTGAACTGCAGTACATACACTATGCGGCAAAAACACATTAGTAATAACACAGCAGCAGTATCTTTGCAAAGAAGATAAAATCAAGTAATAATACACAAAGATAACACAATTCTCTCCTCTTTTCTCTTTTCTTCTCTTCTGTTCTCTTCTCTTCTGTTCTCTTCTCTTTTCTTCTCTTCTCTGTAGCTGAGTTTACCTCTTTCTCCTCCTCCCTGGGTGGTCTGGATGGGCTGAGCAGCATGGGAGGAGGGATGGGTAACTTCAAATCCATTTCCACCTCCACTCGCATTGTTAATGGCAAGCGTACCACCACCAAAAAGTATGTAATATCTTTCGTAGCAAAATCAGATAAGTTGGGAAACATAATATTTGCCTCTACATTTGATGACTTATTTTAGCTCAGATTTTATTATTATGTACTGTATATCTAATACTAATGTTTGTCTATGTATGTGTCTTGCTTATAGGATAAAGGAGAATGGACAGGAGAGAACAGAGATTGAGGAGGATGGGGTTCTAAAGACTGTCCTTATTAATGGTAAAAACGCTCACCCTAAATAGTGGAATAAAAAAGTGGATCGCAAATATGGATTTGTCTACAAATGTTTGCCAGCCTTTCTTCAAATTAGTGTTGTCACAATATCCTAAATTTCAATTCTAATGTTGCCATTTCAAAACACTGAATTCAGTAGTGGATATCTTGATAAATATTATCACTAAATGTAATTCTACTAGCTGAAATTACGCTTCAGTGTCACATCCTGAGGATGTTTACATGTAGACAGCATATGGATGGTGTAAGAAGAAGCACTGGAATAGCCACAGTAGGAGTCAAACTGCTGAAAACACGGCAATAATGTCAAACAATCCATCACTCAAACTGAATCCAGTTAAACTGGTTGATAAAACTGGTAGCATGAGAAAAATATGGGAAAAATGTGGAAACATTAAGCTTATAGAACCAATGAGGTTAACATTTTTTATGAAGCAGCAAATATAAGAATTATAACATGCATCAATGTAATGTAATTACTAAATCAGAGAGAGAGAGGGAGAGAGAGAGAGAGAGAGAGAGAGAGAGAGACTGCAAGTTTCACCTAGAGTAGAGACAGAGACATTGGAGTGTTGGGAGTACTGAGTAACAGGAGCTGCAACACCAGCATGTTCACTCACCTCCACACAGCAGCAACAGACACTTAAAGAGACATTTTCAAACCCCAGTTATTCATTCAGTTATATGGCTCCGATATTATTTTTGCATATGACATAATTACAGAAGTCCAGACCTCTGTGTCCTCATGGATGGCTACGGTCATGTCTGCATACATACAGATTTTTGATTACAGGCAAAATTGCAGCCGTCAATAAAATAACCATGGAGACTGTGTTTTTGGTGCAATGTATTTCATGGGCCAACAACAGCGATAGCATAGGTCCAAGACATCGAAAAAATGACACATCAAAACGACACGAATGTAGCACTGAATGACACTTCCTTTGCTCAATAATCTGTAGTGGTGAGGCATTTAAGGTGCCATAAGGACACTTTTTTGTGGACAAATTTGTACCGGTATTATCATGAACCATATCATATGGCACAGCCCTAAGCGGGGCAGCAATGTGATAATCTGGAGTCTCTTAAGAAAATTATGAGATTTGGCAGTTATTTACTACTGCTATGTTAAAATTCTAATCTGATAGGACATGCTTAGTAAATAATTTCTGAAATGATGTTCATGATAAGCTGCCTCTGAAGATTTTTAGCTATTCAAACACACTTTTTTAATTAACATGAATATTAACAAAGTTGATATTGTGGCATGAACAACAATTTACCGGTGAACTGATGGCACAGTGGTAAACCTGCTACACCTTCTGAACATCAATTCTAAAATCCAGTGTCTGGATTTGAACTTCAGAGTGAGAATTGTGGTATTTTGACAACACTTTTTCAAACTCTCTTGCCTGTGTATTTCTGCGTATGTGTGTATGTTTATGTACTTGGGCACACCTTCATCACTGTGTTTTCTCTAGGCGTGGAGGATGAGATGGCCCTCGCCCTGGAGCTAAGCCGACGAGAGCAACAGCCCCATCAATCACCTCCTAAAGCACGCCTCCAACAATCCAGATCGCCCGCTGAGCCCGACAGATCACGCCTCAATGCTCATTCTTCAGCCACACAACGGTCATTTAGCTCTGCCCCTTACTTCCACTACGGAGGGGTGGGGGGAGGCAGTGAGGATGATGAAGACGATGAAGATCTACAGATGGCATTGGCATGCAGCCTGTCAGAAATGGAGGCCCAGCAGAGAGCAGCTGCAACCACGGCAACCGACTTCATCTCAGGTGCTGGGGGTGGGATCAGAGTCTTGATTGACAGAACTGGGGACCGTAGAGGAGTTGGGGTTATCAAGGCTAAAAACCAAAGTGGGGCTGATAGCACAAAAGTTGGAAAACAGGAGAGAGGTGATCAGGCGCAGTTTGAGAGTGAGATTAAGGGGAAAAAAGGCTCAAGGCCTGGAGGTAAGTTGGGGGAGCAGGGGGAGGTAGTTGTCAGTCAATCTGGGGAGCGTGCTGAGGGTAGCTCCTCATTTCTAGGGTCATCCACCACTGCCAATACTATGCCTTTAAACCAGTACAATGACGAAAGTGAACCTGCTGTAAAAAACGATGATGATCGTGTGAAAAAGAAAAAGAAGTGTGGCTGTATTGTGTGCTGAGAGAGAGAGAGAGAGAGAGTGTGTGTGTGTGTGTGTGTGTGTGTGTGTGTGTGTGTGTATGGGAGGGTGGCTGGATGATATGCATTCTCCATCATTATACTTACCTCAGTTTTTCTGCCTGCAGCCTTGTAATTTGCTTGTCTGACTCGTAATATGGGGCAGTGCCTCAAGTAATCACAAGGCCTTCATATAATCATCACATCTCTAACCTATGGAAGGAAATAGTGAGTCAGCTTTGACAGCGAAGGTCTTAACAGTGTGGTGACTTTGCTGGTTTTCCTTGTTGCATTGCCAAATCCACATATTTCCACACGCTGCCTAAATACCCAGAAGCTGAGATTGTTTTGTTTTTGTGCATGCTAGACAATATGGAGCATTGTCTCTGAATGTATATTTGCCAAAAATAGAGTTTGTTGAGACTGCAGAGTGGGACGTGATTTTAGAGGGATTTAAATGTAGCAAACCTGAGTGTATTTGATATAAGTGAGTCAAATCCAGTGCAGAGGGGTGATTCCCTTGGTCCAAAGGTTTGTATGCATGTGTGTGTCCATGTCAGTATGTGTGCTTTTGGGTCAGTTCAGACCTTGCTGTGGAATTTTCTCGTACAGACTCGGTCCTTGTTCTCCCTGGCAAAGGGAATGTGTCAGACTTATGTAATAGTAGAGTTGTTCAGTTGCCCAGCTCAGTGTTGGCAAAACAATAGATGAAAATCCAAATTAGGTCACAGGTCTTTGTCTAGTGAATCACATCATGGCAAGAATATTAATTTTATTTAATAATCCTCATTCCCTGGTCGAGACTAAACTTTTCATTATAGATATAGAGCAGAGTCTCTGTGGAGCACATACTGGCAGAATACTGTAAAGTGAGAACATGTCTTAAACCTATACCTTCATAATATTTCACATATCACTGCTAATGTCAATTTACCTGTACTATATTGGCTCTTATGCTGTATTTTTACAATATCTTAATGCAAAATGAGCTATGACCCCCAGATTTGAGTGCCTTTGAGAGAGGAAACCCCGCCAAGTGCAAACTGCTAATTTGGCAGTAGTTTGCTTTGGTTAAGGGTCTACCAATTTTTGACCTAGAATTTAGATGAAAGTGTTTGGCGAAAGCACTTTATAGAGTTAGAACAAGAGGCTTTGTGCAAGCAAAGCTCACTATAGAGCAATCCTTAGCAGGGTATTATGATTGTTGGGAAAGCACAGTGACATAGAAATTATGATTCAAACCTTTTATATTTCTGATCCTTTTGGTGCCTTTGTGGGTCTGTTTACACTGCTTTACAATGCTTAACAGTGCCACTGCGAATGTGCCAACTCAGAAAAAGAAAGTCTGTATTAGTGAGGCCATGTATTTTTGTCAACATTCAGTGCCAAATGAGCTTAGTAGAGTTTGGGAGTTTCCTTTGGTTTTCCTGGAGGTTTAATGCACCTATCGGTGGCAGTTTGTGGGCAGCCATTTTGCATCCCACACTGTGTGTATCGAGTTAAATAATCATATGGATGCAAAATAGGGCCACATGCCAAAAAGCTCAGTCCATTAAAGTATTAGATGTATTTGTTGAAGGTGCCCTTGTTTACTAAAGAGGGACCAGTTTCTCTGCTTGTTGCAGCTATAAGCAGAGGGAAAATTGCAGAGTGTTAGGGAATGAACCTGTTGGTTCAGATGGGTGTTGCCCCCTAAGAAGCTCCACACACTTTACTGATTGTTGTAGAATTAAGTTCCCAAGTGTGATTGTGCACAGTAACCATCAGTGGGTGGAAATTATTTTCAGATTAAATAAGAGTTAAAAACTGAAAACAAGCCTCAATCAATGCTTATGATCAATGTTTCAAGGTACAGTTCACCCGAATATACAAAAGCTCTATCCATCCAGATAATTTCTGTGTGATTTGGTGAGGTTTCCATTCTGCCACACAGAACGCTGGAAAACAAGGAGAATACAAGGTGAATAGTTTGTCGGCATTCTTCGGCAGGAAATAGTTGCCAACAAATCTCTTTGCCCCCGAGGAATCTCGATTATGTCGAATGTTTTGATAATGATAATGGGAAGAGCAGTTGCTATTGAGTTTTGGGTGAACTGTTCCTTTAAGTCCCCGCGACCCTTACGGATAAGCGGTGTGGAAAATGAATGAATGGATGAATGTTCCTTTAAGTGCACTGAAAGCACCTGGATGCGAAAAGATTTTGTACTTGATACAAAGCAGTGATGTTAAATTTTTATAAGCTGTCATCCAGTTACAAGTAGTGGTTTCAAATGACCAGGTCGGATTTCTGGACAGTGTCTCCGTGAATCTGCAGCTACATGGGCTTGTGTTGGCTTTTAGCCATGAAGCAGTGGAGACCCCATCAACAAATAGCACCCCATCTTCCATTAAATGGTTACAGGTGCAAAAATACATTTATTTACAGTATATATTGAAGGCCTGCAGCCAAAATACCTGTGCACAGCCTGGTAATGTGAATAAAAAAAAAACCTTTTGTGCCCCAGTGCTGTTGTGGAAAGCTGCTCAGCTCATCTCGGTAATGTGAGAAAGGTGAATGTGTGTGTTTGTGTTATGTAGAGACAGAGGGAGAGAGCATGTGCATGAGTAATTGTGTGTGTGTGTGTGTGTGTGTGTGTGTGAGAGAGAGAGAGAGAGAGAGGGTTAGACAAACCCTTCGACCCCACTGAATGTTGAGTAAAGGTTACCATGGCATTGCTGGATAGAACCCAAACTGTCAGCCGCGCTACACACGTAAACACACACGCATACGCACACACACACACACACACACACACACACACACACACACACGCAAACAATGGAACACTAACAACTGTCTGAATGAATGACTGTTTTCAATGGAATAGATGATATAATGTGAGTTTATGATATCACTGGGAGTACATCTTACACAGGACAGTGAAACGAATGACACCAATTAAAGCTTTGATGATAGTGGATGTGGAAACACATGTCTCCTGACAACGAGATACAGGAGGAGTTAACTGAAATATAGAAAAAATCACTCTCTTCATAGCAAAGCTGTGAAAGGATTTGTTTTTGAATACTGCTGAGAACAGCAGGAGGACATGCCAAGATGTAAAACTGTTAAAAAAAAAATACTGCAAGTAATATGTTTTAAACTTTTGCTCTGACAAAGTTACTTATACTCTTTATTTTTTGTTTTCCTTCTGTGGCTGTATAAGGACTCGAGGAAGTTAAGGAATCCAAATGAGCATCTTACAGGCAGCGTCCCTTTTCTGTGCTGTTACTATACCATTTACAGACCCAGCTAAATTATCATTTGAAATGGTTTTCATACATCTTTTCACAGGGGCTTGATTTAGCTGGCATGGCATGCACATTTTTTTTTTTTTTTTTTGCAGTCACTTCGATAGATAACCATCATCACTGGCCAAAAAAAAAAAAAAAAAAAATCAAGCACTCCTGAAGTTACAGAGCGCACAGATATTTTAAATCACTTCAAATGAATTTGGCTTTGGTCTGCCTATTCAAGAGACATTTATCAGTTTGTCTTTCCAAACTTTCATGGCTGTGTTGCGATAGAGCAAGGGAGTGTGTGTGTGTGTGTGTGTGAGAGTGTGTGTGACAGAGAGAGAGAGAGAGAGACAGAGAGAAAGAGAGAAAGAGAGAGAGACAGAGAGAGAGAGGTTCTGTGAGAAGTATATTTCAGCGTGTTATAAATGTACTACATTGACTTGCCTTGTGTTATTGTCTTTTTTTCTCTCAGATTGTTAAAAGGGAAATAACAAATAAAATTTCACCCAAAAGAGGAGTTGGGATATTTGATTTTTTTATGTGGCAGAAAAATGTGTTATTTTTATGCATTTCCCATAATTGATAGCATTTTCTGTTAATTTCGTGTAACAATAATAATAATATTAATAATGATAGGGGAAAAGAATAACAGGGGAAAACAGACTTCTACTGCCATGCTGCCTGTCCTGTTTCATCCTAAACGAACTCTGCAGGGTCTCTGTTCTCTCTGGATCTCTAACAGCTCTAGACGCTGTTTTGAGGCAATGTAGATGAGTTATTGAAATAACAATAATGGCAAACAGAACTCATTCCCTCTTCTTCATTCACTGATAATACTTTTGTTTCCCCCACTGTCCACACTCACTTATTTCCATTTGTTCATCACCAGCCTCGCTAGAGCCATATGGAGCGTTTACATTGCCTCAAAAATGTGCCCATCAGTTGCTGCCAGTTGATCATTTGAAGCCTGTCTGTCTCTTGTCTCCACCTCTCTGTCTGCAGGCCTCTCCTCTCAGCTCCTCTGTACAGTTGTAGGCCAAACCAGTTTGAGTTGATCAGCTTGTGAGATCATCTAGCTCACAAGTCAACTTTAGCAGTACTAGAACTGCATTTTCAACATATTTTTCTCGTGAGCAAAACTTTATCAGGTAGTCAAAGCTATTTGTTTTTAGTATTTTGAGCCTACCTTACATCAAAAGGCTTTTGTAATATTTTTGCTCCAGGATAATCTCTGCAACAAAGACTGAATCATGACCCAACAGTGGAGGTCCATGCTTTGAAAAACATCGCTCTCAACAGCAGGCTGGTCACCCGTCAGTCATGCTTTTGTGAGAATAATTTCCTAAAATTATTTTGGAACTAACAAAAAGCAGGAGTTTTTTTTTCTCAAAAAATCAGCAGTGAAGAGATCAAATCTGGGCTAAAACCAGCTTCTCTTTTCCTGAGTTCATCCAGCTGAAGATCTTCAAACAGTGATGTGGAGCACAAAATTAATTCTACCTGTTTCCAATTCAAACTCTCGTTTCAAGAAGCTGTGACACCAATGTGCTATGTAGAGATAAACCTTATTTGAAAATATTGTCACTAGGAGAATTCTTAAAATCAAACTGAAAAGACCTAAAAGTGAAGGGAAAATGTGAGCACCACAACTTGTGAGACCAGAGACTAACACAGAATATTATTTTGGCACACAGATTTCATAATGTTTTTGAACATTCCTCATTTTCACATGCTCATTGCTGCTTTAGTTCACATTTTTTTCATCTTTTTATCCCTTGTCGGTATCACCTTTTACCACCTTAACAGTTCGTCACACCCATGGAGCCAGTCTATGGCCACACCTTGAGCACTGTCATGCTATGGTCTTTTTTTCTTTTCTTTTCTTTTTTTTTTTTTTTTTTTTTTTTTTTTTTACCTCAGAAAGACTAGAAAAGGCCTTTATCACAGAAAGACAATGTAACAACTGCACAGGTGAAAAACACCATATTAATGGAATTTAAGCTGCAAAATGTTTTCTTTTTTTTTTTCTTCAGTGGTGTTGTCTGTCTTACACTTCCTGCTTCCTGTTTCAGACTCAGACTTCCAGGCCTTCACAGGCTAACCTGATTGCCTCATGCTGCTCTGTGCCCTAACCGCTGCCCCCGAGGTAAAGACCCAGTCTGAGCTGCCAGCACCAACCAGTCTGTCAGTCACTCTTCTCCTCAAGCTCCTTCTAGATCAGAGGATGTCCAAAGGCTCAAAGCAACACCTCATTTTGGAATTTGGAGTAACATTTGTAGTATCGTGGTGTGTCGCTGCCCCTTTTAACTATCCCACTCTCCCCTGAAGTGATGCTGACTTGTTTTAATATTATTTCTATTAATTTGATGGCACATGCACCAACCAAGATGGCAAAAAGACCAGTACATATCAAACCAATGTACACCATATTTGTTATAATAACAACCAAGAGCAGAGCTGTGTAATTTCAGTCATTGTTAACATTTATTTTTAAAGTAATATGTCAGCATCCAATACTTTGTACCTGGAAAGAGTAAAAATATGTGTGTGTCTACTTGTGAAACCCCATATGTTGTTTATTTTTGTTTGCCATCGATTTCTAGAAGAGGTTCATTATTTACAGGCAGCTGTTTGTGATGTGCTTCATTGCAGCTCTTGCTGTGGTCATGCTGATGCTTATACTTGTATATCTGCCCCTACAGGTCAAAGGTCAAATCCTCCATGATGCACTTGTCTCTCTGCCCACCTGGCTTCTACCTGCTGAATGACACTTTAAAAAGTTTTATTTGAAAATGAAAAAAAAGAAGAAGAAGAAAAAACAATTCGCAGATACATGATGTATTTTTTATGTGTGTGTGTGTGTGTGCGCGCGCGCGCGCGTGCATGTGTGTGTGCGTGTGTGCATGTGTGTGTGCGTGTGTGTGCGTGTGTGTGTGTGTGTGTGTGTAGGTCATACTGGAAAGAGAGACTGGAATCTTTTCTTTTGCAAACTCATGAAAGCAACAGTTTTGATCATCTCTGCATTAAATGATGATGTTTCAACTACATTTTAACTAGTTTTGTTCTGGAGAAACAGGTCACACACAGGATCAATACCATAGAATTGTGTGAGAAATCATTTTGTACAGAAACTACCTGGTGAAGAGAATAAATGTGCCTAAAAGTGGAAACTGGTGCAGAAAGCAAAAATAAAATGTTCTTGAAACATATAAAGCAGAAGAGGAAAAACGTTTTTGCTGACCAGTTGTATCAGACTTCAACTATTAGGATTAAAGCCAAGGAAAAAAATAGAGTATTAGTTGTTGGCTACCACAATAGTGTTGCAGGAGGTTGAAAACACTTTATTGTCAAAAGTTAAACCTGACATTATTGCTAAAATTTAGCTTCATTGTTGCTGACACATCTCGAGTGATCGATTTCAAATCAAAACATGGAAAAAAGTAAAAACGGTAAATTCTAAGCATTTATTGTTGACCTTGAAAATAATGCTCAGAAACAGGACTAGCCTTGCTCTCCCTGTGAAATGCAAAACATCTCTTCAGCAGTCCAATGGCATCAAAAGGCCAAATTCTGCTGTTGGGAAATTAAGAAAAAAACACTCAAAGCTTTTCTATGCTGCATCACATCACAAATTTATTCAGATTAAGTCAAAAATACATTTTTATAGTTATTTTCTATCTGTCTGCTACATGAAATAAACACACAATCATCGAGGTGAGTTATTTACATTAATCACAATGTTTTACACTGAAGGACTAAAGGACAGAACCAAAACAACGTGTGTGACTGTGTGAGAGAGAGAGAGCGAGACAAAAGAGAAAGCCAGAGAGAGCGACCTGGGCTTGGTCGTCAGTGTAGGTCCATTACAAAATGATCACTGCTAAAGCAAACAATCATATTGTCAAGGCAAAGACGAGCCTCATGAATAGAAACCTGCTAAAAATCAATGCAAACACTAGAGGACAGTAGCACACAGTATCTGAGTGGTCACATAACACTGCGCTTGCAGAATTAGAACGGATAGAAACTTCCCTGTGCATCAACAAGATGGCTGTTTCAGAAGTTTGACAAACCCGTTACAGCATTAAACATTAATTTGCGCAAAAGTTGTTGATTACATCGGCCAAATGATTTGTCTGCCTTGGTGGAAAATGTGCCAACTCTTGTTTCAGTGCCACTATCATACATATCTAAGCCATCTTAGCTGGACTAGCCAAGCAGTGACCATAGGAGGATGTCACGTTAAATACGCACATGCACAGATGCAACCCATTGCACTAACAAAACTTTCAGTTTAGAATAGACATTCCTCAATGCTAAGAAAGATCTTAGTATGTAGGAGGGTCTATTCTATCCTCTCTAGCTCTATGACCACACAGCTTCCTGTGATAATGACAATCAGGCAAAAGCTGATGTGGACGTTACAGCCAGATTCATACAGGCACAACATGTGAGATTTATTTTCATTTCATTCTTTATATCAGAACAGATCTGATTGCCTCACCTTGTTATTGTCCAAACGGGGAGAAATTCAGGGCTTAAATTAAGGGATCAGATCTGTCCCACAAAGGGTTAAAGGTCATACTCTGTTCTTATTTACATAGTGCCAAAAATCATTTAATGACTCAGAAAAATTAATAAGTTGCAAAACTCCTAAAATCATGAGGACCAGGTTGATGGGAAACTGCTGTGTGCTGAAACCAAGAGCAGTGAGTGCTGAGCTTGTTCTGCTGTGCGGGGCAGAGCAAATTCATATTTACAGTGATGGCCTAGCATACATGACTTCAGGTGTATGTATGTATGGGAGTATATGCATGCATGTCTCTATGTGTGTGTGTGTGTGTGTGTGTGTGTGTGGGTGGGTGGGTGGGTGTCCTCAGGTGTTGTAGCTCACTGTGGCAGGGCCTTCAGGATGGCATTCACCTCCTCAGCCACTGCTGTCAAGGCAAACTCAAACTGGTCCTGATCAGAAAGAGGGAGAGGAAAGAAAGAAAGAAAGAAAGAAAGAAAGAAAGAAAGAAAGAAAGAAAGAAAGGGGGTATTTGGACGAGAGGAAATGACACGAGTGAAAGAGACAGGGATGAAAAGAGGATAAAGTGAGAGATTTATGATGGTTATCAGGGAAGTGCTCAAACAGCACATTCACAGACACACAGATGGCTTACAGTGCATAATCTCATTCATTAATAGGCTCTTCTAAAGTCTTCACACACACACACACACACACACACACACACACACACACACACACACACACACACACTGAGGTGTTACCTTCGAGCGGACCAGGCCAGGTCTCTGGTCTCTGATGTGCTCCAGTGTGGCTGCGATGTCAATCTCCTTCACTCCTAACAGCAACGACAACAGGATCACAGCAACATAAGCACAGGAGCTGATGAAGCTAGTAGCTACTGGGTATAAGAGCCTTGTGTCTTCATAAAGTGAACCTAAATGTTCCCTCAATCCAAAGCACACAGCTTCTAATTTAAATGAAAAGCAAAGCAACTAAATCAAGGTCATTAGGTTTCTCTCAAACATCAGTGATTTGATACAGATATCATTACTCAAAGAGCTGTTTCTCATTCAACAGTTAATAAAAAAAAAAAAAAAAAAAAATCTGCATCACTGACACACTATGTAAAGCACTTTGGGACGCACTGCCTCTGAGAAAACATGTAAATGTGTTTTTTGAAAGATTACATTGTACAGTTATGTAGGATGATGTGTAATGTGCTATGATAATCAAAGGATACAGCGTTAAGTCCAGAAGTTCTACCACCAAACATGACTACAGCACCCCCTGCTGTCCGCAGCTGATAAGTCATCACATACACAAGCATGTGCTCAAAGTAAGGACCTTTGGCTACATTTCACCCTCACCCCAAAAACGTTGGTCCTCCAAAGTGTAATTTAGTGTATTCTACTACAATTACTATTACATGGTAGATTAAATAAAATAGTACTGTTTTCCCTATTTTATTTAATCTAATATCTTTAATCTAATGTTTCAGCTCTCTGAAACCCAGAAGCCCAGAGACTGACTATATTTAAAATAGCCTTAACATAAAAATATTTTGAAAAAAAAAAAAAATGTAGAGCAATGTTTACAGGACAAAAGTATGAAAACTAAAAAAAAAAAAAAAATAGAAAATTAAAAAAATAAACAAACTGATATGAGAATACAAGGACAAAGTAGCAATTTTTGAAAGAATTAATTGAAATTTGATTTATGTTCCAGGGGGGTTACATTGTATTGTGGTGATCTAAAATGTTAGAAACTAGTTAAATCAAGATTTGTGTGTGTGTGTGTGTGTGTGTAACCCTCACCCTTAGCCATACGGTTCAGCACCATGTCAATGAGGATGTAGGTCCCAGTCCTGCCTGTGCCGTCACTATGGGAGAGAGAGAAATGAGAGAGGACACCGTCAGAACACAGATTTTTAAAGTGCTATATTTTTAAATGGGAAGTTCATTCATCAGTCCATGTAAATTTGTGATAATAGAGGTATTATAATGCAAAAAATCTTAAATATGGCAGGCTTAAAAAATGAACATTTGTTAGAAGAGGAAATATTCTGCATTTGAAAACTGATAAAATTCAGAAATCTCCAAAATGGATATTTAGAGTGAAACATGTTAGACATAGTAGGTTTTACCTGCAGTGAACGATGATTGGGCAGGAGCGACCTCTGTAGCATTTGTTTACTTTCCTGAAAATCAGAAACAAGGGACGGCAGAGGAGGACAGAACAGAGGGGAGGAGGCAAAAGGAGAAGAAGAGAAAAAAATAATAATCACAACTGCAATTATGAGCACTGATCAATGTTATGAATCCAACTAAAGGCATACAACAACACAGAACAAAGGTCTCCTGTGCAGCTTAATGTGCTTGTAGGTTGTGATGCAGGAAAAATGACACGGGGAGGGTCAAAGTAAGATCAAGACTGGGGGTGAGGAAGGGGAAATTTGAAAAAATGGAATATGAGAGAAGACAGTAAGAAATGGGGGAGGAAAATCAGAAGAAACAAGAAGAGGGAGGACAGAAGAGGGAACCAGACAGGAGAGCAGGAGGAGAAACCAGAGACTCACTGTCCCTCTTGCAGCAGCCAGTCACACCTGCCAATGCTCATTTTTGTGACTATGCAACTGGAGCCAGAGTACTAGCTGCAAACCACAAAAATGACACTGGGAGATGTTAAAAAACAAACCCATCAACCTGCACACTAAGAGAGAGGGAGAAAGAGAGCAGGGGAGACAGATGGAGGGTGAAATGTACAGCAGTTGTGCAATGTTGGATCATGACGGGTGATCAGTGGATTATGACGGGATCGACGGGAAACAGAGGGAAGACGATGTGACAATGATCATCAGGAGGATTTTTCTGCTCACTAATGCATCAATACCCTCCATCAGGATCTTTTATTTTACTGTATGTGTGTTTTGTTTCTATGTGCACATAACTTAATATGCCAGCTAATGCTTACATTATAAATACTTGAGAATTTGTAGGGCTTGCAGATAGGACTCACTGAAAAAAAAAAAGAAAGAAATCCCCAACTTAACAAGTCATTAAGTCTCAGTGTTACAATTTTGTTTTTCTTGAAACAAGTGAAAAAAAAATCTGTTTCCAAGGCTGATAAACTCATACATCTCATTTTCCTGACACTAATGGGATGATGTGTTTTATTTTGCCTTTAATTCCACATAGTTGTTCCTAGAAAACTCTCTGAAACAGGCACAACTGCATTAGAAATGAGAGGGAGTAGCAACAAGAGGGATTTCTTTCACTTGTTTTAAGAAAAACAGGATTTTAACACTGAATATCAGCCTAAATTGCTTGTTAAGATGGAGAGTTTTTTTTTTTTTTTTTTTCACCATGTGTCTGTGGTGAGTGTGTGTGGCAACGTACCTGCGGAAGTCGAGCAGCGGCCGTGTGGAAGTGGGGATGCCGTCGGCCGGCCAGCTTAGCAGGTGAAACTGTGTCAAGGTTCTGGTCTCCTGGGTCTGGATGTTTTTCAGGTAGAAACTACGCACCAGAAAGTCTTTACACCAGATGTGCTCTGACACCAAGTTGACCTGACAAAGTGGTGATGGAGGACACGAAAGAAGGAGAGAGAGAAAGGGAGTAACAAGTGGAAGACAGCAGATAAAGGAAGAGGAAAACAATTTTTACTTTGTCGCTAAGCAATATTGGCCAATACTGACTCATCACAGATATTTTGGTACTGGATGGCCAATATGAAAAAAAAGGCAGCACAAATTGCACAAAAAGCACTTGAGATCAAAACACAATAGTGCTACTGCTTTTAGGAAAAGTAATGTGGGCGACTTCATTATAATGATGGATTACTGAAGTGAAGAAAGTTTGAAGTCTCTGGTAGTTCATTTACACATTATATGGAAACCAATGGCTGGATAAAAGGTAGGAAAAATGATATCAAAAACCTAAAATATGACTGCTTGCTTTGGGAGAAGAATAGCTGAAATATTATGTATCTGGTAAAAATTATGGGAGGAAGTTACCTCATAGATATGGTAGAGAGAGGAGCCCTCATCAGGCCAGTACCGCTCACACTGTTTCTCTCCATCTTCCACGAGAGCTGTCATCATCACTATCACTGTGCAGCCATTCTCCCACACCATCTGGGGGTTGACAAAATAAGTATGCACACACGTAAGGATGTATGCGCACACAAACACACGCATCAGAGCGTCGTATTGAGACAAATCTGTGAAATCTGACACTAAACGGGCAGATTTTGTTCAGATGGAATAAGCCTCAGCTGTTTTAATGTAGAACTAAAAGGAAAGACAATTCAGTGAACTCAGAGGAGGATTACGAGGAGGAGAGAATGAGAGGAAAAAAGAAAGCAAAGGGGAAGGCGTACTGACCTGCCAGAAATCCGCGACAGTATGAGGCAGTGGTCCCTGTGTAGCGATATAAGCTGGCAGGCGAGGGTCATGGTCAATCTAGGGATTAAAGAGAGCAAAGAGACTCATTTGTAATGTTTTCCTGCTTAAGCTTCCAAGATAGATAAATTAGACCCAGGGGCCCCAAGATAAATAGACTGAGAAAGAGATAAATAGGTAATGATAGATAACATATCTTAATATGCCAAAAAGTAAATTAGTTCTTATTGAAATATTAATGCATTGCTTGGGTCCCCAACACTGATAAGAACATTAAAAATATTTTTTCTTATATCACTTTTTAGATATGCAGTCCAAATGAAAATGTAAACAAACTGCTCCTGTGTACAGTATATGGATTTCACTGGACAGGTCAGAGCTGAGACAGACAAAGGTTTAAAATTCATATTATGTCACAAATAAAGAGTTTTGCATCTGCCTGTTTATTCTGTATTTGGTCAGAAGTTGAATACAGGCCAAAACAGTATGTAACAAAACTGACCTAAAATGATAGATAAATAATATTACTCCTTGCACGCTGCTCTGTGGCACAAAACATTAAGAGTTAATTTCTTTATGATTTATAATGGCCTATCTGTGAAACTCATTACAATAATATTATAAAAAAGCTATTTCAAACTGATTTCTAGTGCAGTAGAGCTGAAGGCAAACCAAAAACTAATGGCAGTTTATTTGAATTTTCATTTTATATTAATGAAGAAAACATAACGTAAGACTCATCAAATATCACCATGTGTGTCCTTTGAATTGTTTGCATATTTTCTTACAATGGTGCTGGCGTTAATGTAATCTTGCTTATTGGGATTTAGCTCTGTCTTCAGCTTCACCCGAGAGTGATCATCTGGAAAACAAAATAGATGTCGGGAGAGAATGAGAGCATGAACGGATAATCAAATACGTGAATGTTTCAATGATGGCAAGATAGAACCAAATTAAAATATTTTCCTAATTCTTCTGCAGTCAATGGCTTGCAAAATGCTTTGAAATTGGTACTGTCCTGTACATGCATGCATCACTGTGTGTTGACTGAATGATGATACTTCAACATGCTGATGCAGTTGAATGAATAGACACACTGACCAACCATCATATCATCTCCCTGACAGACAGACAGTCAGGTGGACAGGTGGAGATATTGTTTCTCTGGGTCAAAGCTCAAACCAATAGACATATAGACAGTAAAACGGACAGGTGGACTAACATGGTAGGGACTCAGCATGTCTGTTTTTATCCATGTTGCTCGGTTCTTGAGCCACAGCGACTGAACTGGGCTCAGCCTGGTAGGAACACAACGCCTCCCATTCCTTCTGCAGGCGGTCCTTATTACGCAGGTGGTCCTCCATATACGCCTGAGGGAGAGACAGCGCATGAAAATGTACTGTGGGAAATGAGTGTGCTCACTTATTTCAATCAAGGTTGCTTTTAAATGAACTTGCTGCTAATTAATTCTGTAGGTGTACAGTAGAGGATAACCACAGTACCCCAGGGAATGCCTTTTCTGTCCATTCTGGCTCTGTGTGTGCTCACCAGTATCATGTGACCAGTAGAAATGTCCATATTTGACTGGGCTGGCTCTTCGCTCCAGGATGGGGTGGAGCTGTGGGTGGAGGAGGGGCTGTGCTGGGGACCATCACTGAACTGGGAGGAAACGCTGCTGACTCGGGACGTGTCCGTGCCCCTTCGACCGCCAGCACCTCCAGCTATGGCAGACCCCACCATGCTGCCACCCGCACCCACACAGTCCTGGCGGGACAGGGAGGATTTGGATGCCATGTGCTGTCGACATAGCTCCTTGATGGAAGTGGATAGGGTGGGAACAGTGGGTTTGAACAAACAAACAGGGTGCATAAAATATTTAAAAAAATATAATATCCATGTTGCACCAAGCATTATATATATAAATTGCACATACTGATCAAGACGGGTAGGCTCAACGGATTGAAATGTGGAATAAGCATGTGATATGATGGATGAGTCTATATGGGTCCCACCATTCATCCAACCTAGTAATTTTGCATAAAACACCACTTCAGCTGCAAAATCTGATTGTCCTCGATTGGTTGAAACCCAAGCTCAAGCTACTTTTGGGAGATTCAAGGTTTCCACTCCATAGTGCCAATATACTGTACATGGGTGCTGTGGAAGACTTTGAGCTTTCATCATTTGGTTCCTTACACTTTTTCAGCCCTGCATGACCCTGGGGGCCATGTTAACACAACATGTTAGGAACCTACAGGAATCTCTTTCAATCTAATATTCAATGTTATAATCTTATTTTTCTTACAACAAGTGAAAAAAAAAATCTGCCAGTGGGATGATAGTCCCACTTGTTTCTAATACAGTTTCACATGTCTTGGGATTTTCTCTGGGAAATAAATATCAAATAAATATGTTGAGGGCGAAATAAGGCAGATCAACCCACTAGCATCAAGAAAATGATACTTGATACAAGAAATTTTGGAAGCAAGTGAATGAACCTCTGACTTATTGAAAATACAGACTTGAATCTCTGTCTCCTCACCTGGTAGTCAAAGTGTGTCTCTGCTCCTCCCTCCGGCCCCAGGCCAAGCTTGCCATTGGCCAGTTGGTGAGCATGGTGCCGGAGGCATGCAATTGCCATGGCTAATACAAGCACTCCCCCTACAACTGCCATGGAAACAAGGGTGATGACTGTCCCAGTGGAGCCCTGGGAAACCCGGGTGACCTGCGGGAGACCTCGTGCATCTGTCCTCTGTAAAGAAGACGTTGATAAAGAGTGGAGATGACAGAGACATGAGAAGGGGATGGAGGGATAGGTGAGAGAAGAGGAAAACAACACATACAATAGTTATCGTAAACATATCGGCTCCTTAAAGGACTATCATAGTTTGGTTGAACATTTTTTGACCAGCATACTGTCAGTTCAAGAGAGGTAAGCTTCCAACTTCCTTCATCTGCTGGAGCCTCTGAATTCAGATTTTTCCTCCTTCTCCCTCCCAAAGTAAAGAGGGATGAGAAAGTCTGCTGCTCATTAATTTTAACAGCAAATTTGCTTTCTGTGACTGCACCTGTCTCCACTGCACACTGTCTAGTTCCAGTCTATTTAGTGAAGGCTTGCAGGTGTGGTTTAAAAGCAGACTAACACCCAAAAGACAAGGTTGCATCCTCCACGGACATGATGAAAAATAACATATAACAGCAGCAACAACAACAACAACAATAATAAAATAACATCAGATGCACCATAGGGATCAGTGGACTATGGTAAGGCCCACACACTGATATTGTAGTTTTCAATCCATCTCTTGTGCAATGCTATCCCCAATTCTAAATCTATTTCCCCTCTATCATTAGGTCTCTGTCTATACTTTGATCTATCCCTCTATCTTTGATTTTGATCTCAAATCTGAGATGAATTGTGAAAGCACACAATTTGTTTGAATTGTGTAATTAAAGAAGGCTGCGAACATTTGCTGGTAGAAACTTGTTCCAGGGATACTGGAACCGGGGGTTTGGTTAACATGTCCACAGTAGCAAATAAGATGAATTAATTGTTACTGTTATTAATGATCTCAGAGAAATATATCATCACTTAGTATGTTTCAATTCTAGACTGCAAATAACAAATCTCTCTTTAGAGAGTTCATGGTGAATCTGGAGACTTGATTTATTTAATTTCCCTCCCTTTTCCGGGCCTTTACTGAATCAGCATGTTTCTCCATGGTCTTTTGCTTAATAGGTATCAGTGTAACCTTTAATACTTGCAATAATATCAATACATTTGTAATTTTATAACTGAAGTTACCACATCAGTATGATTTGAAATTGGGAGAGATTTTCTTTTTTTAATGAGGCATAACAAATCTAAAAGAAAGCCAAACAAGTAATACTGAGGAAAACAATATGGGTGTCCTTATTCTAACCCAATATGCAAAACTATCCATGAAGCACTGCCAGAACGCCTCAGTAAGCTCCAAAGGTATGCACTGCTGTGAGCGTAATTAGGGAGCAAGCACTACACAAACACACACACACACACACACACACACACACACACACACACACACACACACACACACACACACACACTCACGCACACACACAGTGTAGTGCCTCTCATCTAATAATGTTATCAGTATCTCTGGGCCAAATGCCACATGTTATTTGTAATTGCATGAAAATAGCAATTATTCACACTGAATTCATTTTTTAAAGAAAAACTATGGTGAAAAGAGCCTTTAAATTGTTCTCTTTTCATTAGATTGTCTTCCTTTTCTTTCCTTAGATTTGTACCATTTAATATTTTAACCATGTCCTGTATTAAAAATTTCTATTTGAATTAACATGAATGTAAGAGGTTAATGAATTTCAGGGTTTAACATAATTTACAAGCACAGTTTATAAGCAATTTTTGCAAGTAAATTTGCAACCATATGTACACAGGCGACACACACACACATTTCACTATTATCCATGGCAAGACAATTACAATAGAGAGCACCTTGCTCCCTCGTTGGTTTGAGGAAGAGAATGTTGACGTGTGTGTGTGTGTGTGTGTGTGTGTGTGTGTGTGTGCATGTTCATGTATGCACGTGCAGAAACTGAAAACGATAACTGTAGTAATGACGTCTGTGACTGTTGCCATAGCACCTGGGAGCCACAGTGGGGGTGGAGAAGACCAGGCGCCATGGCAACAAGTGGAATGCTCGTTGTTATGGGATGTTGCCTTGGTGACAAGTTCTGGCCATTTGCCCTCCAGGTGGTACACACACACAAAGACACACACATACACTCATACACACATACAGCAAGCACACATGAATAGTACAGGACAAATCGTGGTGGACAGAAAATAAGCTGTGGGTGAGAAAAATGTCATGTCAGTTTACGTCTTTCACTGGGACTGTCTGTGCTCTGTTGAATACAGCACCCCTAAAAGTCAGAAGTCTTGAGTTTTAATGTCAACATGCTCTTTTTCATCCACATCTGCGGTCACCTTTTATCATCCAAGTCAGCAAAATCCGAGAAGAAGTAGAAACACTGGACCTTTTCCCTATTTAGTAGTGTAGCTTTGATAAATAGTAGTAATAAAAATTACTCCACTTCCAAATAGCTTATAATCACACCAACTTATCCTTTGCATTTCTGCACATTTTAGCACATTTTTATCTTACTGCTCTGCATTAAGTTTCCCAACATGTACATTTAACAACATGCAATTAGCACTTGTATATTAGCTTATCGCATGGGTTCTTAATGTACTGCATTTATTATTTTGTGTCACTCTATATTATACTGTTTTCATTGTGCACTGCTGCAAAATAAATTTCCCCTCATGGGACAATATAGATCTAATCTGAGCTGAACTGCAGGTGCATGATCCCATATGATATTTTTAAGCATTTCACCAAAATTGTGCGTAAGGATTGAGCTCACCAAATTATCCCCAGTAAAAATCCGTGGGTTTGACTGATTGATCAACCTACTGACCAGCTCATCACAAACAAGCCTTGCATAAGCTCACCACATCTGAGCCAGCGCTTCATCCTTTGCTCCTTGTGTTCATCTGAGCCAGGCCACCCACTCCAGCTCACGGTGCTAATGAAATGGACTAAAGCAAAACACTTCACATCCTTATATCTGTACCGAACAGAAATAATCCATACTGTGACTTCAGAGGACCAAAGTGGTTGACGCGACCAAAGGAATCCCATATGAGGTCGATACAACTGCCTGCTGCTGAATGCTACCAGTGTGCAGTGGCCGCAGAGTTGAAACTAATGTGACATGTGGGACTGGCTGCTTTGAGTATCCATCAAGCTGAAGCCCAACAGGGAACAAGTCAACAGGGAAAAGAGAAATGAAGAGGAGAGTGAAAAGAGGAATGATTTATCTCTCTGTTGCCTTGACAACTGCTCCACATGTTACCAACGGGAGGAAGAGGGGATACCAGAACAAAATTCTTTGTTTGTTTGTGTGTGTGTGTGTGTGTGTGTGTGTGTGTGTGTGTGTGTGAGTGTGTGTGTGTGTGTGTGTGTGTGTGTGTGTGTGTGTGTGTGTGTGTGTGCATGTGTGTGTGTAGACATGCATGTACCTCTCCAACGCCAGTCTGTACAATCTTCAGGCCTGTTTCAGATTCCAGGAAGTTCTTTTCAGATACTGTTGTGGTGATGAAACAAACATAAAAAGGGAAAGGGAAGAAAAAAGGGAAAAGAAAAAAAACAAATTTTGATGTAATTGTTATCACATGAGTCAAATGAGAGAAAGTTGCAAAAGCCGTGATCTTAAGAGACAGAGAATACAGTAGCACACCCACATTCTGCTGAGTCAAATGTATGTGTGTGTGTGTGTGTGTGCACGTGTGTATGTATGCGTGTCTGTGTGTGTGCATGCTGTGGAGTGGGAGGGGGTACATGTCAGTATGTGTATGAGCCTCACCAGCTTTCGCAGCCACCTCTGCTGCAGTCATGTTCTGTTCATTCTGGCGGATACGAAAGGTCAGTGCAGGGCCCACAACACTGGGAACACACACATACATGCACACACGCACACACACACACACACACACACACACACATACAAGTTCAGATTAAGAATTTGAACTTGGTGAATTTTAAATTACCTTGAGATGTCTGAATAAGTCAAACCAAACAAAAAAATAAATCATATAGAACACATGTTTGGACACTCTCTGCATCTCTTTCTGTCTCTTTCAAATACATACATTCACAAATGCATTTATAAATACTACAAATACAAATACAAATACAAATACTTACATACACATAAACACATGTGCATGCAAGGTGGTGGTGTTACCTGATGTTGATGAAGCTGCTGGTGGTCAGGTGTATTTTGTCAGCCAAAAGCTCCAGCAGCTTCACTCCATCGTACAAGCTAAGAGGACTAAGAAGGAAAAAGAGTCTTCAACATCATCATACTCCACAACATTATCAACAATAATACATCAATAATAATGAATACAAATAACACCTTCATTTTTTCTTTCTTTGTTGTTGTTATTTAGCACATTATTTTATGTTTTATATTTACCTATTTATGTTTGGTGTATTCATTTTTAACTGTCATGGATTATTTTAATGTAATTCACAACATTTGATCATATAAATAAACAACTATTTTAGTGTCTTTATGTATAAGTCTGATTATATGTCCTAATTTGCATATATAAACTAAGTACCCAGCTACCTTTTCTACTCTTATACACCACAATAGTGATTAAACCTGTATGCAGTTTATTTAAGTTTTTACATTTGCTCTTTTAAACACCCAAATCACAAAAGCAAGTATGTGGAGGATTACTACTTTGACAGACTGACAGAGTTGAATTAGAGTGCTGACCTCTGGTTGGTAACAATGTATCCATACTCCTCTTTGCCTCCTGTCCCCTCCACCAGCGGTAGTTCCTGGTCTTTGGGGCCATGTCCAGCCTCTGCAGGGGCGGCCTGGGGAGTCTGGGAGGCAGGAGGGGCGAGGTTGGGGGTCTTGGCAGGAGCTGGGACCGGGGCGGGGGCAGAGGAGGGGACGGCGGGGGTATTAGCAGTAGAGGCAGGCTTCTCCGGCTTACTGGAGACTCTGTCTGTTTTTAACAGCTGGGTCTACAAAGGGGAAGGATAGGAGAATCTTCTCTGAAAATGATCATGATTGCATCTGGCAAACGCTGCTTAAGATTAATGCTGCCATACCTCCTTGAGGGTGATGAGGTCTTTCTCATATGGATCTGAAATATGAATAAATAACTGGAGTCATTCACCCTTAATGTTAAACACTCTCAGAAAATACATCACTTAATTGTATTTTTTTTTTTTTTTGTACCCTTGAGACTGGGTACTTACTTACTTGCTTACCTTACTTACGTACCCTGGTGGTTTGAACCTTACATCAATTCAGTTCCTATATTATAACCACAATATTGACTGGACAATTGTATTAGCTATTTTTCATCACCACAAATCTGTAAAACCTATTTCACCTCCAGGCTACTCAACCATAGCTTACAAGTTAAAATCTATCTTAAATGAATTTTAATTTTAATTAAAATGTCCTTATTTATTTATTTATGGTTTGTTTGTGTGTTTGTTTGTTGTATTTGGCCTAACAAAGGCTGTCTGCAGATATTGCAATTTAACAAAAAGTCAACTCACTTTTGGTGTTTTTCAGCACTAGTGAAGAACTTGACTATCTCTGGACAAGAAACGCCTTCATTATGTACACTATATGGACAAAAGTATTAGGCCACCTACACATTACACCTACAGGAGTTTTTAGGATATCCCATTTTAAATCCATAGGCATTAATATGGAGTTGGTCCCCCCTTTAAAGCTAGAACAGCTTCCACTCTCCTGGGAGGGCTTGTCTGTGGAAATTTTTGTCCGTTCATCCAGAAGAGCATTTGTGGGGTCAGACACTGATGTTGGACTAATTTCTGTTTTAGTCCACCCCAAAGGTGTTAGATGGGGTTGAGGTCAGGGCTCTGTGCAGGCCAGTCAAGTTCTTCCACACCAAACTCACCCAAGCTTGCTTTGTGCACTGGGGCACAGTCATGCTGGAAGAGAAAGGGCCTTCCCCAAATGATTCCCATAAAGTTGGAAGCAGAGAATTGTCCAAAATGTCTTGGTCAGCTGAAGCATTAAGATTTCCCTTCACTGGAACTAAGGGGCCAAGGCCAACCCCAGAAAAACAAGCCCATAGCATTATCCCTCCTCCACCAAACTTTACAGATGGCACAGTGCAGTCAGGCATTGTGCCAAATGACGGACTCTGCAGTTATTGAGTTATTGAGATCCGGCTGTGTAACTTTACATGGTCTGCCACTTGGTGGCTGGGTTGCTGTGGTTCCTAAATGCTTCCACTTTGCAATAATACCACTTACAGTTGCTCAAGAAATTTTTCATTTCATATTTCATTACTATTATATTACTATTATAGTATAATGCTTGAATTCAGTGAGCTCTTTAGAGCAAGCCATTCTTTCACAAAAGTTTGTAAAGGCAGACTGCATGGGTGCTTAATTTTATACACCTGTGTTAATGGGACTGAATGAAACACATGAATTCAATGATTAAGAGGTGTGGCCCAATATTTTTGTCCATATATTGTATAAAAAAAAAAAAAAAAAAAAAAAAAAAAGATTCACTGCCACCAATGGAACAATATATAATAGAAGTACCTTTTGTCACAGCAGCTATTTTGGCATGAAACAGCAGAGTTAACACAGGTGTTACTAATTAACATTAACCACATTTCATTCCAGTGAGCCATCATGCACATAATGGCTCTGTTAGATGGAACAAAACCTTAATTGATATCATTAGTAACACCTGTGCTTGCACTGCTATCGAGGTCAAAAAGGGTCCATAGATGGGGGCTGTACCTGTGTTGTCTTCAGTCTGCATCAGCTGCAGTATGAGGGCCAGCCTGTAGAGCTGCTGTGGACTCAGCTCTCTGGGGTCAACTCCGTACCTCTGCAACACGCCTGACATCCTCTGAAGCAAGCCATCTGAAACAGGATAATACTATTATCAGATTCTCTGCAGCCTTCACACTGTCAGGATTTAAAAATGTGTAAAAGTAGAGTTTACACTTTGTAGATGCTCCCACTGTGAGGCTATTGCTGTTGTGCTGTGATTACAAATTGGAAGATGGGATCTTGGGGCTTGGCATATGACAAGTTATCCCTCCCTTTAAGACATTGTAAGTCCACAGCTCAACCCAGCACAACAGAGAGAATCTATAACAAGGAGTACTGAAGTTGCTCAGGGGGTCTTACTAAGATACTTTTATGGGTTTTTTTCTTTAATTTTTCACCTGTCTGTATCTCCCCTTTCACAACATACTGAGCGACCTTTTCTGGTTAACTGGTAGATTTTTACTCTGCATCTGTGGATCTTATTTTTTTTCCCCACAACACCTCAACTGTATCTAAAATCAAATCAAATCACTTGAAGCTAAAGCAAATTGCAATTTGAAAACACCAGTAGCCAGCATGGTATTCTCATGTGTGAGCAACACTAACCATGGCATTAAACTATGAGTGAAAATGTTACAATGTGGTGTTTATCTCATGCAGCAGGTACAGTACAGGCTCGTTTTCCTAACCATTGAGTCCAGTCAGTGTGCTGTAGTCCTGAGGAACCTTCTTATTCTGCTGCGGCTGCTGTATGGCTGCAGTACCATGTCTCTCCTCCAGGGTGTAGTCTTCCACATAGTCCACTGGCAGCTCCAGCTCTAAGTCTTCATAATAAGGCAGACCTGCTCACAGCACAATGGATTATAACAACGAGTATGGTTTGGACACACATGAAATAGAATTAGAAAACATTCAGATCAGCTTTTAAAAACCCATGGCATTTGGTTATTGTGTACATTTTCAAATTTGTAATGTTTAAGTGTACTGTTCTTTTTTTGTTGTTGTGATGTTGCTTTTGCTGTTTTGTGTTTTTGATAAGCTTTCATTTGTCCACTTACTTTATTTTAGCAGTTTTTAACTGTTGGCAATATGCTACACAAATAGAGTAATCATTAATTGACATGGAAAATGCCATTCTACCTGCAGGTGCCATGGGAGCTGCCCCTCGGTGGCGATAAGAGGGCTGTACAGACGCCAGGTAGAGAGACATGGCTTCCTGCAGTAGCTGCCTGTCGCGCTCTCGCTCTCGCTCTCGCTGATTGGTCTGGGATCGCGAAGGGGGGCGGGGATAGCCAACAGCACCTCCAATAGGATGGAGGGATCTCTCCACCTCATCTTGGTACCTGTGCTGTGATTGGGAGAGGCATTCAGTTTTTTAAACTGTGCATACACGTGTGTGTGAGTAAAAGCGCATGACCGAGTATATGCATGTGTATGTATACCTGGTGGTATGTGTATGGGTCCATAGGGGCCGTCTGCATGCGTAGTGGCGACTGAGGGGGCTCAACAATCATGTAGTCCAGATAGTTGTCAGCAGCAGACATGGACCCTGATTTAGAACTGTGATGGTGGTTATGCTGTTTGGACCTGGCAACCCCAAAGAGAAAAGATTAAGGAAGAATGTAAGTGGAGTTGAGGGATGGGAATTAGAAATGAATGGATCCAGAGAGAAATGTAGCATAGCTCAGGGTGGTTCCGCCTCAGTTAGGCAATAATGGAAATCTTAGAAGGATGGAGGTTGGAGAGATGAATGGATTGGTTCTATTCAATGTTATTTTGTAAAGCATGTACCTTTTAATAAATGTCACTGCAGCTGGAGAATACTCACTGGGAAGAGGAGGGGGGAGAGGGCGAGCTAGGCTTAGAGGGGCGGGTGGTGTGGGGAACTCTCTTCAGCTCCTTGGATAAAATATACTGGGTGATGTCATCCTGCCAGGAAAGCCCTACACACACAAACACACACACACACATGCACATAAGCAAACAAACCAAGGCAGTGAGCAGTAGTGAAAGTGACAGAGAGTGAGAGAGAATGTATGAGAACAAGCGAGGGAGAGAGAGAGAGAGAGAGAGAGAGAGAGAGAGACAGAGAGAGAGAGAGTCAAGTCTCTGAAATCAGTGCTCTTCAACTGTTTCATGCCAGAGGAATTTGAGAGCTCAGAGCTTGTGTTCTGAGCAAATCTCGGCCTCCAGGGACTGGAGAACTGAGCTGAGATCACTGGGCAGATCACATGACCATATGAACTTCACTATGACTGAACAGGTAAATTGACCCCAGCCCAATAGGCTGAATTACACATACAGGCACTGTTTAGTTTAGTATTCTGTTTCTATATTGTATTATTAACATATCACATCTGTGTGCAGGCTCATTATCTATCTGCTGTACTGATGTGTGCAACACTGGCATCAGACTGAAATGTACATGATAAATATGGAAATATACAAATACAATACAAGAGAAAGTGAACACAGTAATACTGTAAACTAAATGCAGGACTAAAAATGAATGTAATTAATGCTATAACAAGCATGCAATTCATGAAACGCTGCTACCAGCCTGCAGGTAAATTGACTTTCCTGGGATCCCCGGCACACGAAGCCCATGCTTTACCAACCAAGCTAAGCTCAGTGTGATACAGGGCACTCAGCCTTTACAGTCTTTACAGCTGTGATCTGTAACAGCACATGCACAGTAAATGCTTTTTCTAATTGGATCAAGCGACCAATGAGTACAGTGTCTTCTTCTAGCTACTGGTCACAGGAAAAAATCAAATGCAGTTAAAGCATTGAGGCATGCAAGAAAGAGAGAAAACACTCTGGAAAAAATACTCAAACTTCCTGTTTGAGCTCATATACTGCAGCATCAGTGCATTAGCATTAATATATTTAGTTATCTACTGTTTGATGGGAGTACTAGCATCAGAATATGGACAGTCTTTAAAAAAAATTGTGATGATTTTCATGTTTTCTCTCACCTTGTAACATGAGCTGTTTGAGGACTTCCTGCATCCTCTTCAGAACAGGAATTGACACCTGGTACTGGACCTGGTCCTGCTTGGAGCCACGGCACTGACCAAACAGCCCATCTGGAACACACACATATGCACTAACGCATATTAGCATTGATAATTACATCTTTATTCAAATCTGAGCTCAAATCCATCATTAAACAAGACATTCAAATTTAGTTGTCTGTTGTAGTAGAGCCTGTAAAATATTCATAGCAGAAGTGTTAATGAATCAGCACTACTGCCTAATGCCCACAACTTGGATAGATGAAATGACATCCAATAATTTCTAACATATTGCAGACTTGTTTAAAGGGATGGCAAGTAAAAGTGTAACTTTTTAATTACTGTATTATCATCACTGGGTGTTGTATTATCATCACTGTGTATAGAAATCATCATTAAACTCATTATGAAAAGTTCTTCTGGGAATTTAACGCTACTTTCAAACATAATAGTGGGGAAATCCAGGGTTTAGTCCTCCCGTGCCCAGTTGATTGACTTTTTAACTGCACCCTCTATCCTCCCCAAGCCTCAGTGAGGTAGCTGTTGGCTCATTACCATGGCACACTAAGGATTATTTCATCAGTCTTACATTACATCAGAAAGCTAGCAAAGCACTTCAGTGTAATATGGAGCTTTAGTTAGTGAAGCTGTTTTAGTGGTGTAGTGATGTACAGAAATGTTAGCTATGAAAACATTTGCTATATCATGGTGTTGCAGTACTAGTCCCTAAGACTCATAGCTATTTCAGTTCCAACAAGTGGGATATTTTCACTTTGCTGGACAGCTGGTTGGTCCAGATAATATTGTTACCCCACATGGGGAACTAAAGCCCAACCAACCCTGCTACAATGTATTGCTTTAGGAAATGAAGCTCCAAAAACTCTGTTTTATTATAGCTGACTAACATTTAGGAACTCTCAAATCTTGCTGGATAATACAGATAGTACTCAAGAATAATCCTAAATATGAAAATCTATGTTTTAACTGGGTTTACCATCTCTTTAATAGTTACCTGCAAAGAGCTACAGTATAGTATGACTAGCTCTTTCCAGTGAGTCATAGATTAGAAGTGCAGCCCACACTCATTATACCGCTTGTCAGTTCTTTTGACAGTGTTCTGGCACTGCGCTTTGAGAGTTTCAACTGTTTTCAGTGAGATGAGAAAGCCTTCAGGCAGCACAGTGGTAATCAACAATAATCATTTTTGGAATGTGATCTGTTGTGTTGTTCTTTTTACTGAAGTGAAATTACATCCTAAACTTGCTTGCATCCCATCTGTGTATGTGGTAAAACATCAGTATACAGATGGGAGTTCAATAGTTCCTACACAATATCATGCAACTATTTTGAATCCAAAAGAAAGTTTTTCCTTCCCCAAAGTCATTGAAATGGAACATTGTTCAGGCCTCTGGTACCTGTAGGCATGATGTAACACCAAGAGTACTGAGACATTACTGTGTTGAGAATATGGAAATGTAATTTGAGAAGAAAATTGTCGCTGCCCCCGGCTAGAGATAGGTGGATCCATCAACGCAAGGATAACTATCCTGCTCAATTTCAAATTGTACTTTGCACAGCCAGCTGTGGGACTAAAACTGCACTCATTTTTTGTCATTATTCCACTTTTTCACAACCTCTTTCTTGTCCCTTTATATTTAATTTTATATATTTACCCTTTATCCCATATATATATTTAATATTTCGATGTGCATGCTATAGTGTTGATTGGTTATATGTGGTAGTTTATGTAGCCATATTCCACTTTATCAGGACATACATTGTTCAAAATTAAGTAGGCTTATGGTGCTAAGTTTGAGTATCAGTTCATGCTTAATGTACCAGATCTCTGACTCTGTTCCTGTCCAACACTTTTACAGCTCTGAGGGCTTGAGTCTGAGCTGGCACAGAAAGTGCTTCCAACTGATAAGGCTCCTGACCTCCTGGGACTTTTGGTTCAATATCAGATGGGGCGATTCTGGAAGAAAGACGTCCTTTGCCTCAAATGACCCATTAGTGGCAACATTGTTGTGGGAGTCAGTGGCAGGTATTGAGAATGAAAGGATTCCAGCCATGGTTGTATTAAGAAAAAACAAAACAAAATGCATGTGTTTGCTGTTTTTATTGGGGACATTTCAGTATCACAAGGAGGTAGATGAAGGGACAGGGGGTTTATTCAGCCACTGACAGAGCACCCACAACACCACGACTTCTCACAATGACTTCTCAATGGATTAACATCAAAACATTTCTAAAAATATTGTTTCTCAGCGAGGGACGCTTTCTGAGGCTGCTGTGGGTTTGGGAATAAAGACAGAGCAGAGCAGAAGACACATTTGTTGGTGCATAGATGAATCACCACAAGGCATCATCCTCCAGAAGCTCACAGCCTAATCTGCCACAGTGAACTGTGATGTTGACAAGATTAGTGAGATTGCTCATGTGTTTATATAGTAACCAATTTAACATGAAAAAGCTATGGAACTGATTTTTTTCATTCAGTACATTCCTGTGTGTGTTTAGGATTGTGGGGTAAGGCACCATCTGAAGCTTATAACTATAACCCCCCAACATCCCTCAAAGTAGACACACACACTCACACACACACACACACACACACACACACACACACACACACACACACACACACACACACACACACACACATACACAAAGAGATCAGCTCCTAATAAAATACATCATGGTGACTTCCTGTGAGTGTACAGAGTGGTAAATTTAGTAATATGGTAATACATGTTGACTCTTGTTTTCTGGGATATTTGGGTTGTTGTCTTTTGTCCTCAATCAGGTGTGAAAACCGTTCCCCCGTTTTAATTAAGATTAATTTAGCCACGGCGAAAAAATAATTACGACACAAGACATTCGTTTAGAGCGTTGTTTGACAATGCATTGCTCTAGTAAAGCAGGACTTCTATTTATACTAGCTGTTTGTCAGTATTTTTGATGGTGGGCTGGCTCAGGGCTAAGAATAGCAAGATGTGGGGGAGAAAGCAGTGGAATGGAAGATGAATGGAGAGGAGACAGCACACTGAATGTCTTAATTGAATTGGGGCTATTTCAGTCTGGGATGGTATTTCCTTACATTCAGTTTTAGTGCCAGAAGCACTGCATTTTGCCTGGAGAGATGTGGAATAGCGAAGAAATGCACAAAGTTACTAGAATTACTATATATTTAACCCATTTAAGATTTTTTCTTGACGTAAATTATTGTCCACTGAGTTGTGATGACAGTGTACTGTATACCATGAATGTAGCTCCCATGAGCATATTTCATTATGTCCTTTCTCAGCAGCTGCATAAAATATAAGTTTACCATATACTAATGCAGCAGGGAGGGTTTCATAGTAAACAGTTTACAAATACTGGGCAGAAAATCAACTGTTTATATAATGGCAACAATGTAAAAATCCTACAGGCACCATTAATATATGAAATAGAGGCACAGTTCATACAGTTCAGATCTTTCTTTCTTTTTTTTTAACAGTCTATGATTCAGATTCATCGTGGGAAGCTTGAGTCAAGGCCATCACACACACACACACACACACACACACACACCTCCTCGACATATTAAATTCTACAGCTGCTTATTCCTTCCAAGATGTTAATCACTGCAAGACCTGGATCTATGTCAATAATGATAAAAATAAATAAATGTACATCATTAAACACTGTGCTCGTTAGACTTTTTCTCTGCCGTGACTCACCTTTTCATATTAATTCCTCCTACAGGACAAAACGGATTTTGGAGGCAATTAGGCTGATCAAACAAAACCAGCAACTCTAACAAACAAGCCAGCGGTTTTCTTTCTCAGTTTATTTTGCATTAAAGATTCTTGGAAAAGCTTTGCAATGTAATGTGTTTGATATCTATAATGTTCCTCTATGGCACCTTGGCATTTTGACTCAATGTTGAGAAAACCCAGTATAAATGGACAATTTTGGAAAAGATGCTGTAATGCTGCCTTATTGCAATTACTCCTTCTTCTTCTTTGGATGTTTATGTGTCTTATAAGACATATCAGACCCACCATGTAAATGATTCAGAGCAATATGTGCAGTATACACAAGCATGTAAACACACACACACACACACACATGCAGACACACATATGCACAACATGACCTGACTTGGCCTGGGAGTGATGCTTCAATAGGAGACGCTGGTTTATACAAGCCAGTGAAGTATGGGACAATGATATGGAATATTAATACTGTTATCATCCAGCAGACCATTATTAAATGACAGAAACTCAGAGAAAAAAGAGTGTGTGTGTGTGTGTGTGTGTGTGTGTGAGAGAGAGAGAGAGAGAGAACAAGAGGACACTTTCATTATTAAAATTAACCAGTTTAAAAGCCTTTGTACTGTCATTATACCAACTATTGTACTTCCATGTGTTACCCTACATATACCTGGGTATTTCAGTATCTGCACTTTTTTCACTTGAACCACCTCCAGCTGTATCAAATCTACATCTACGTCTGTGTTTGCCTCTGAACTGTAAGTACGCTGATCTATTTTGTATTCTCACCGATAGCTGTGAATGCGTAAGTGCATTCAGCAGGGAGAAGTGCGTAAGAGTGTGTCAGTGACTCATCACTGTATTAGCACAACCGACTGTGGGGGTGTCGACCTCACTGTGATGTCAGTGTTGCCATAGAGACAGTGGAGGAGGGGCTTAGGTAAAATGATGAGGGAGAGGGGCAGGTGACAGAGAAAGAAAGACAGATTGGATAGGGAGAGAAATCTTTGACCTGTGTGTGTGTGTGTGTGTGTGTGTGTGTGTGTGTGTGTGTGTGTGTGTGTGTTTGGTATATGGCCGTCTTTGTTAGCATCCTCCCAGTGACATATAAAGTGTGGGTGAGTGTGTGTGTGTGTGTGTGTGTGTGTGTGTGTGTGTGTGTGTGTGTGTATGTGTGTCCATCCAGCTGTGGGGTAAATAATTTAATATGTTGTTGTGGGTCTAGAAAGGATTAAAGAAAAAGTAAATCTTAAAAGTTTAATGTTTGTGAGAGAGAGAGAGAGAGAGTGAGAGAGAGAGAGAGAGAGAGAGAGAGAGAGAGAGAGAGAGAGAGAGAGAGAGAGAGAGAGATGGAGGGGTCAAATGTGGCTCTAGTCTTTTACACAACAACAGTAAACAGTGTGTGTGTGTGTGTGTGTGTGTGTGTGTGTGCATACTCACCATCAGAGCAGAACTGCTCCCTCGTGCACAGTCTTCTCTCAAATAGGCAACCTGACATGGAGAGAGAAACACAGGACTGAATGACATGTGATGTAAGTCATCTAGTGATACAAAGGGCATAATTTTCATTGCAATTTCCATGGCAACAGTTATTATCTCTTTATCATTGAAATCGGAACATAAAAACAGGCAAGCAATAACAAGTCTTTAAAAAACAAAGAACTACTGCAATTTGTCCTTGTAAGCAAACAGCAAAATACTCATTTAACTCTGCAGCCCTGGCGGTCCCACAGGTACATGCATCATTACAAATGTATGCTGCATGACCAAGCTTTGTTAAAACCAATTTTAAATGATATTCAAGAACCTAAGGTTTCCAAAAAAAAAAAAAAAAAAAAAAAATCTAATATATCATGATGATTCACTATTAGATCTCTCTCCTATTCTTTCCAATACTTCACTCAATACAAGCATGCAATCAGTTGAATGAGTGGAATGAGCATTTACAGTGTAAGTGACCTTGTTATACAGTGAGTTTTTTTCTTATGTTGTAGGTATTTAAGAGGGGAAAATCAGAGTTCATGGGGTGAACCGCTTTCTTCCATCTGATTGTACCATTAGAAACACACAAACAACTTGTTGTAATAATTTGTCCTACTAAGTCCTACTAAATTAGCATTTTTAACTATTCCACTTCTTTTGATTTTGTTTCTCATTGGTGTGTAGGACCTTGGAGGCTTTGTGGGAATCAGCAGCTGCTTGTCCCTAGATAGGACCTCTGCCAGGCATAACACAGCAGAACGCATACTGATAACTCTCTCTCTCTCTCTCTCTCTCTCTCTCTCTCTCTCTCTCTCTCTCTCTCTCTCTCTCTCTCTCACTGTCTCCAGCCATCTCTCCTATCAGTTCCTTTCTTGTTCAGGCAAACATATAATATCTGTCACATGGTGCTCAGTTTCAGTTCTAGGAATGGATGGATTGTGCAACATTATTTGATACCCATACATCCACCCATACATCTATCCATCATTCCATTTGTGAACCCTCTATCACCCTGTAACCTCTCTTGGAAAACTAGAATGAGAAACAGAGAGAGAGAGAGAGAGAGAGAGATTGTCTCTTATAATTTGCCTTTCTACCTGTGAAAATAGTATTCAACAGCAATTTCAGTGATTCACCTCTTGACATACACGCACACACA
Organism: Myripristis murdjan; assembly: GCF_902150065.1. Lineage (NCBI taxonomy): Eukaryota > Metazoa > Chordata > Actinopteri > Holocentriformes > Holocentridae > Myripristis > Myripristis murdjan. The sequence goes on from NC_044000.1 coordinate 13,628,062, forward strand.
CACACAAAGAAAAAAGAAAAAAATTAACTGTATTGACTAGTTGTAGTTGTTTACTTGATTCCAATACTAACAATAACAGCAACATTTCCTGCTGCTCTTCCTGTCAGTTACAGTCTCCGCTAAGTGTTTGAATTGTAAATTGTAACAAGGCTCCAATGAACCTTGTGGATCTGAAGACTGAACTGCAGGTTCCTCTGGTGTGTGAATTATCTGGGGGAACATGCCCTCTGACCTTCTATGGACAGTTGTCATAGCAACTGGACATCAGCCTTTATTGTCGGTTTGAAAGGAAGATGAACGATTGGCCGCAGAGATTTCAGTTGTTATTGTCAGTGTGTGTGTGTGTGTGTGTGTGTGTGTGTGTGTGTGTGCGCGTGCACATGTGGTCGTGTGTGTGTGTGTGTGTGTGTGTGTGTGTGTGTGGGTGTGGGTTTGTGCGTGTGTGTGTGTGAATGGATGAATAACAGGAATGGAAGAAAAGGGGTGATTAGAAGATTAGATGAAATGAAATAGGTGTTTGTCGCTGGTCCCTGTCCATGGTGCTGAAATGTCAGCCTCTTCTGCAAAGACTTTTACTTTATTACTGCCCATTCAACATTGTTATGACTTAAGTATTTTACTTTATAAGTGCATTTCCTCATAGCAATAGTATTTGATTTCATTAATTAATTGTAGCCCATACAAACACATGATTAATAGAACAACAAAACTTTACTTTAAGCAGTTAATTCCCAGTTTCTATATCATTTTATGTGTTTAATATAAATTATATGATTCAGTTTGCAAAATAATGTATGCAGTGCTTGAACTATGATTTGAAATACTGAATTCAAGATTCAGTATTCAGGGGGGTGTAGGGGTATGCAACTTCCCTGGTTTTATTTGATCCATCATTCACTGACCTTACTTCTTTTCCATGAAATGAAATTCCCACCCACACATGTGGAAGAAACAAAATTTTAAAATGCTTTCATGTGGACAATAAACTAAAATAAGATCAATGAAAATTACCTTTCGGGAGGGATTTGAAAAGAATCAATCTTCCTCAGTATTCACGTATTTTAGAGAATGAAAGTTATAGGAACAAAATTCACCCAGAATTTCCCCTTATTCAGTGTATAAATTGGACATATTTTGTCACACACACACACACACAAAAAAATGATGCACACAATAATCTGGTCATGAATGAGTTATCCACCAAAAGAAAAACAGAAAGGGCAAAATGGCTTTCAAACAGGAAGACCTTTATTATGAGCTTAATGAGAGTGGTGACATCATATGGCCCATCACCCCTCACAGTGAACCTTGCTCAAACTGACAGAAGTAAACAAACCGAGGCAGGGGAACATCATGATCTACCCCTCACCCTTAAAGACTTATTTTTTCTCGTCCCTGTCACTGTTCATTTCCTCCTAATCTCTCCTCCGCCTCTGTTTTCCTTGCACTTCATTTCCTTATATGCCTCTTCAGCCATTTAACAATACAAAAATACATGTCATAGATAACGCATCATAAACTATGCATTACATCCTATTATATGGGGAATATGATGAAAACCATGCTGAGTATACCACAGTGGCACTGCAAATCCCAAAAGGAATATCATTCAAACATTAGCCCATAGATAAAGTCGATAAAGTCGATCGACTCACTATAAACTCCCGACTGAGGACCAAGGAAATAACAAGTCCCCGTTGGAATATTATAGAGATTTGTCGCCAAGCCCTGCCACCACCATCATCATCACCACCACCATCATCATCATCATCTCTCCTTACCGTATTTGTCTGAGATTCCCGGTTGGCACAACACCGTTATAAGGAGCAGAGCTCGCCATGGCTTAAGGTGTTGCATGATCCTCTCAGAGCAGCTGAGGAGATGCAGAGAGAAAGACACCAAGTCCGTTTTCCTCTGTTTTTCTTCTGTCCCTCTTTAAATCCCCATCATGATCCAACGAGATGCAACCGGTCTCGACACCTCACATTGGATCCAAGAAGTCCATGTGACGGAAAAATATAAATAAATGCCCGGAATAAAGTAATTTCTCACACGAGAAAGGCGGGGCGTGGGGAGGGGGAGGGGGGGATAAACGTATAGACGTAGTATCGACTCACGACATGGAAAAAAAAATATTGCAGAACTACAATCTGTGGAGTGGATCCGCGGAGCAGGGATCAGAGAGAGAGAGAGAGAGAGAGAGAGAGAGAGAGAGAGAGAGAGATAAGACAAGGGACCTGCAGTTGCGTCATGAAAGCTGTTGAAGCATACAGAGATAAGAGAAGAGATGATAGGAAGCTTGAGGTAAATGGAAAAGTTACTGATATATATTTTATAATATATCAATATATCCAAGAAATAATAATAATTAAAAAAAAAAAAAAATCTTACACAGATGCATTCATTCGGTCTGCACACTTAATAATATTTACAGATTGTCAGAAACAACAAGTCGATTGCACAATAATATTTCTATACACATCTTAAAAACAAGCATTAAATATGAGTCTGTTAAACTGTTTTGCACTGATGGAAGGAGAGGAGGAAGGAAGGAAGGAAGGAAGGAAGGAAGGAAGGAAGGAAGGAAGGATCGAGGGAAGGAAGGAAGGAAACTGTCATCTTGTTGACTTCAAGAGTGAAATCCAAACAAACAAGATAGATAGATAGATAGATAGATAGATAGATAGATAGATAGATAAAATACAGAAAGAAAGAAAGAAAGAAAGAAAGATGGCAGCAAACAGGGCCTATGAGGTCAGACTCATCTTGCTGATTGACCAGTGATGCTCTTGCTCCCTCTTGTGTCTGTACAAAGGCAGTTGTAGAAAATGTAACAGACAAATTTGTCTTCATGGACTGTTTGAGCTCTTATGAGATGAAAATAATTAAAATTATTTAGACAAACTGGATTAAAAAAAAAAAGGTTTATTCCCAAGTTTATACAGTGTAGCCTGTTGTACACTCTTGCATTTTTCCTACAGTGCTGACGATGCACAAAGACAACATTGAGTATCAGAAAAGAAGGAAGCTAAAGGCTCCTACCATTCAGACAATGTCATATTAATGCTAAAGGCAACTTCCCATGTGTGCTTGATAATGTCACAGGACTTAGAATTGTACTCTATTTTCTATTAAACCCTAAGTAGTGCACTTATACTGAGTAATATTAAGCTGAAAGTAATGTTCTGCCCATTCATGAAACAATGTTCATTTTACCAACTCTGTGGCAGCCATACAGTGACACAGCAGGAAGTGCCCTTTCTAGTCAGTGTGGCTCTATGTACAAATCACACAGTTTGATGTCCTCGGCTCTATTCCCAGCACATTGTGCCATCGTTTGCTTTTGATAGCATATCACATCTCTCCTATGATACACATAAAAATAGATCTGGAACAGCTTTCCTTTTAAAAGATGACTACAAAGTTGCTCATGTTTCCAAATTTCCAAGTGTTACATGCAGTCACCTATTTGCACCCAAAATACACTCATATGTGCTACACACACATACACACACCCCTTTGTGAAACCACTGATCTCTCTCTGTCTCTCTCTTGCTCTCTCTGTCTTTGCCCTCATCCCTCCATTCTGATGTCAAACACACACTTGTCTGGCAACTCACCTCACCGGCATGTGTGTATGCATGTTTGCTTGGTTGCTGGGCAACATGCATTTAGCGTTAATGAAAGATGACCCCAGCAGTGCCACCCACGTTGCCCACCATAGCCTCCACCTATACACACACCCATGTGCACATGTACAGATTCAAATGTCATGGCATTTAACCTTCTTTTGCTCTGTCTCTCCCTCTCTCTTTCCCTTTGTCTCAGTCTCTTTCTCCTTTTCTGTCTTTATATGTCTTTCACCAAACCGTCATCTCTTTTGCACTTTCTGCTCTGTTCTGGTGTTAAGATGTAAAATAACACCTGTGACCATAAATCCTTGACCACTTTAAGATTAATCCACATTTAAATGTCTTGGTAAATGTCACATACACTAAAATAAACAAATTCCTTCCATATCATCTGTTCACCTCTAGGCCTAATCTCTATTCTCTTGCTTTTACACCAAGGTCGCAGCTGCTTTCCCATCATGCTTTTCTGTCAACAGCAATGCCTGGCTCCTGACTTACATGTGTTTTTCACCGATGTCACATAAATCTTACTTTATATCTTTCAAAACTGGGAAGAACTCATTCTTTGTGGGTTTACAAAGTTTTACAGAGTTTAAATTTTCATATGATTATCAAATAGGTGGGAAAATAATCTGATTTATGTTTTTAGACTAAATCTAGTCAGGAGAATCCTAGAAACAGGAGAAGCCTAATTTATAAAAAATGTTCATCTTTATTTCAAATTCTATGGTCAAAATAATGAAAATTATATTAATAACTTCAATTGTTTTTAGTAAAGATCTATATTTTTTTAATGCAAGGAAAGTTGGAGAAAGCACTATCAGCCATTCATTTTAAGGGACCAAGCCAGTTTCAGTCAGATTGATCCAGATTTGAATGATATTTTTATACTGTTACATTGCATTCTGTACCTATAATAGAAGCATGACATTGCTGAGTATCATTTGGCCTCTATTTGCTGTTGATATTCTCAGACTTTGTGCATGCATGTGCGTGTCTATGTGTTAACTGTTTTCCCAGCCATGCTGGGATCTTGTTACTAAATTAAGATTAATTTTTCTAGGCTAGAGGTCAGGTGTTGCTTGTGTCTGTGGTTGTTAGGCAACCCCCTGCTGGAACTTTTTCTGCCCTGCAGTGATGATGCCGCCTCCAACGGGAAGTTTCCCTGGGAAACTCCAGGATGACTCCCCCTGTCATATCAGCAGATACCTCTGTCAGAACACACCATACCGTTACCTGCATTACCCGACATCTGCCATAGTGAAAAATCCCCTCTATATTTTCTGGTCCGTGACCCCAGTGCTCAATATGCCATGACCCACAAAAAAAAATAAATAAATAAATAAAAAAATCAAATAGATTTTCAAATAGAAATAGAATTCAAATAGACTGCTGATTGACTTTTTTTTTTTTTTTTTAAACTCACTATTGATGGCTTTTCTCATACCCATTCAAAAGTGGAGTAGAATGGTTTATGTGGAGCACCACAGGGCAAATGAGGGGTCTTGCAGGAATGAAAAAAATAGAAATTGTAAAATTCATACAATAGCTTGTGGCACAATAACTTGTGTTTGATGTAAACATCAACTTGAATTGTGTCAAGTGTCATTCTCAAATTCAATTTTGATGTTTGATATCTGGTAATGGAGTTTGATGGTCAATAGCTATATTTATCTTAAAAGCATGACAGTAAAAGCAACACCCTCATTCTTATTTTTTATTGGGGCTGTCAGATCTGTCTTCAATCCCATGATCCTTTGGGACAGTGGCTTGACAACAGGGTCCAAACGGGGGAAGCTAAAAATAGAGCTGACACCAGCAGCAGCTGACACAAACTGCTCTGTGGCACACAAATACACACGCATACACACACACACACACGTACCAGAAGTGTGTTTCTAATTTTGAGCCTTCCACTCTGGCTTGATAACACACAAACACAATACAACTCAAGCTGGCTGTTTCTGATAAAGTGACAAATAACCATTCAGTACTATTCAAATATAATATAATTTCTCATGTGGGTCACTGGCTAAAGGGTTTAACAATCCCCTCAATGACACCACCCAACAAGACAGAATAAATAACCCAAACCCAGCTACTGTCTCACCAGCCATGTTGCAGAAGTGAGTGGGACCTTTATCTTTTCTATAGCTTACTGTTCATCATTATAATAGCCTAAAATATATCTAAGCTTGAATGAATGAATGATTGAGTCAGTCAATCAACCAACCAACCAATCAGTTTATTCAATTTTATTTATTTTAGTTATTTATTTATTTTATTTATTTTCATGTCACCCCTCCATGGTGGCCCACATGGAGTCACTAATCGACATAAACATTATCCTTTTTATTTACAAAAAATAATCTGCTATAAACCAAATATCTTATGTTTAGACAGATGTCAAATGGTTTTCCAAGCCTCCCACACATACGAAAAAAGGTGGCTGTGGTTTCTTCAGTTGTCCCACACAGGCACTGATAGTGCCCTCATAAACCATAGAGCGAGTACTCATAGATAGAACATGTGCTTTCATCAGGTCCAGCTGGGCAAATAATTAGCCAAAGACAGGTGTGCACTGATGAGCTGGTCACTCTGTGAAACAACCCTCCTCACCTCTCAGAGGACTTTACAGCATCATGCAGCATTAAAGCCAAGAGGGAGAAATCGGAGCATGAAAACCGAGCAAGTGTCATAGGAAAGTGATTAGTCACTAGTAATGCGGTCATCAGCTCTTCCATTTTGGATCAAGCAATAGCTTGTTTTCCGCTCTGTTCATCATCATCACCACCTCCATATGCACACATTGGATCACAGGACACAGGGCAGTAGCGTGACAGACTGATGTCCAGCTTGGCATCCCAGAGATGACTCACCACTTTGGGCTTACTATTATCTGCAGCTCTGGGTGTCTGGATGTCTGGCTGGAGTGCGGCCCATCTGTTCTGCATAGATAAAATAGCATGCATTATAGCACTAACTTGCACGCACACACAAATACAGAAACACACAAACTGCTATTCACAAAATGTTTGAACCATGCATGCAACCACACAAATCACACATGATCACACAAGCATTCTGGAGGGTATGTGTGCGAGCTGAGTGGAAAAGAGCTGTCAGCCATGTAAGTGGTTGAGTTGTGATAAAGTGGAGAGTGTATGACCTTCCCAGCAGCAGCTCTATCATTCCAAGCTCACTGCTCCTTATGTAACTAAGGGCAAATACATAATTCTGCTGTAACTCAATAGCTAGTGGAACGACAGCAACTCAAAACACTGCAACTTTAAAAATCCATGTGTTGTGTCATATCAGGAGACAAGTGCGGGTAACCTTTAGAGATTAAATTAATAGAGTTGTTGTCTCGGGTTATGAACTCAGTGAACCAACAGTCACAGGTAGACGATGTGTTTATGAAAATTAGGCTTTATATCTCCAAAGACAGAATAATATTATAATAAAATATTTGTGAGTGCTTATTGCCACTTCAACCATGGCCTCCAGCTGTAGATGCTGTAGAGGTCTGATTAATTCTGTTCAGAAATTCCTAGTTTCTTTGGCTTCATTTAACTGGCAGTTTATTTTGAACATGCATTTGCTATTTCAGACATACATTTATAGAGCAATATGGGATGCGATCTATTTTCGGCTAGTGACATAGATTCCCGTAGCCTAGCTGGCACGCTTCCCTACCTGTCAGCCAGTGCTATATAGTTCCATCAATATGTTTTATGAATCAAGCATATCCTGTCTCTAAAGACTTCCCAAACACTTTGACCCTCTTCCCATCTGAAGACATTTAAGTAATAAACACACACACAAATACAGGAACTGCCTGATTGACTGATTCACTTACTCACTCACTCACGTGCATCCATATATCCAAGAACATTCATTCATTCTCTCATAAACAGCACACACCCACACACACACATACGTGTACACACACACACACACACACACACACACATACGTGTACACACACACACACACCCACACACACACATACGTGTACACACACACACACACACACACACACACACACACACACACACACACACACCGCCACCGCCCTTTCCAGCAGTTAAAACTAGATCCCCTCGACAGCTGAATCAAGGGGCTGTGGCATGAGAAGAGAGGAGGAGTGGGAAGAAAGATGACTGGTTGGAGAGGGGGAGGAGATATAGAAGATGTTGTTGGTGAATGTTGGATGACTTGTAAGGGGATTGCAGTAATCTGATTACCAGAAATGTTATCTATTAAAATTGCTGCTGCACTTACAAACAGGTAAACAGATGGGAAAGCATATTCATGAGATAATGGATGAAATAAACATGTATATTTAATAAACTGGGGAAAAATTGTTTACTTAATTTCATGTTATGGAGTCAAAGAATCATGAGCTGAAAAGAGTGACTTGACAGGAGAATCTGATTAGGGGCATCCTGATGAAAACTGTCTTTCCACAAAACACTGGCTCATTTTCACCCCCAAAGAGGCAATAGCCAACTGAGTAAAGCCCTTTTAATTTGCCCTGTTTTTCCAAAGGGCTCATTTTGCTTTCACTTAATTTCAGCACTGTTTGTTCTCTGAGCAGAAGCACTGCTTCTTTTCTTACACTATTTTTGTAACACATTACGTCTTGAAAATAAGCTTCCAGCAGCTCGTTGGTGGGCTGTGGGAGGAGAGAGAGATTTTTGACTTGGTATAAGCTTCTCCACCACCTTTTTTCCCCAAACATAACCATTGGTGGAGTTTTTACAAAACGGACCCCCAAGCAAACTTTCTTTATTTTGGAGGCTGGTCTGATGGCCTTATCTTTGATAGAGGAAGAATGACAGTAAGAGGGAGTGAAGGTGGGGGAATAGGGAGGAGTGGGAAATAGAGGGAGAGGGGGAGACTGGAAAGAGAGGAGGCGGTGGAGTGGGTGTGGTTAAGCCACAAATAGCTGCATCTGGTGCAAGGCGTCTCTTCATTTAGTCTCTCCTAGTTGCCCAGTGGGACAGTCGGCTCTCAGCACCTAAAGCAGCCACATCAAACCCACACACCAACCAGCCAGTCTTCCAGCCATGAGCAAGTCCTACTCCTCTTCAGCCCAGTCAGCCTCCTCGTACCGTCGTACCTTCGGCTCTGGTGTTGGTTCTTCTCCAATGTCCTCCCTCTTCTCCTCTGGAGGTGGCCGCAGCTCCTCCTCATCCCACATGTCCTCCCGTGTCTACGAGGTCAAGAGCTCCGGCGCTCCCTCCTTTTCCAGCTTCAGGATGTCCTCTGGAGGTTTTGGTGGAGCAGCCATTGGCTCCTCCTCAGCCATGCGCACCTACGCCGGTGAGAAACTCGACTTCAACCTTGCCGATGCCATGAACCAGGACTTCCTCAACACAAGGACCAATGAGAAGGCCGAGCTTCAACATCTCAATGATCGCTTTGCCAGCTACATTGAGAAGGTGCGCTTCCTGGAGCAGCAGAATGCAGCTCTCACAGTAGAGATTGAGAGGCTGAGGGGCCGCGAGGGGCCCGGACGTGTCGCCGAGCTGTATGAGGAGGAAATGAGGGAGCTGAGGAGGCAGATCGAGGCCCTCACCAACCAGCGAGCCCGTGTGGAAGTGGAGAGGGACAACCTGGCCGACGACCTGCAAAAACTGAAGCTGAGGTAAGAGAGGGTGGATGCATGGATGGGTCACTGAGGAGATACAAGAGGTAAAGTGAGGGATGGAGAGATGACAAATAAAATCTATAGAAGCTGAAGCTGAAGTAGGACAAGAGACTATAGACAGACATGTCAGTGGAAGGGTCTGTGTACAATGAGTGGATGGATGGAAAGGAGAAACTAATGGCAGTGGCAAATACCATAACAAAACAGCTTTGAATTTGAAATTTTGAATATTACTCACGTTAATCAGAGAGAGAGAGAGAGAGAGAGAGAGAGAGAGCAAAAGATAGCCTCTTACTCCTGGCACTTGTGTAATTGGCTGGTACCACAGTCTACATAACTTCACTGTCACATTCCTGAAAGACCGATTTCTAGAAAGGGGAGAGAGGAGAAGGAAATCTATCGAGTTGAATTAAAGAATTGTCATGGTTTTTAAAGACAAGAAAAGTCCATCGAGGAAAAGTCATCAAACCATTTAGCAAAACTGATGATGATTTAGCAAAACAATGTTACTGTGCAGTTTTTGAAGAAAAGGAAACATAATCAGTGAGCAGATGTTTGAGGGAAAAAAAAGAGAAGAAAAAAGAAAAGGACAAAGAAAAGACAACTATACCACTTCTTAAACTTAAATGAGTGTTGTGGTCCACCAACTTTTTACAGAGATGTATTATAATTAACCCACAGGAGACTTTGCTGAGGAAGACAGAGAGAGAGAGGGAGGGAGGGAGAGAGAGGGGGATAGCGAAACGGGCAAAAAGACAGTCAACAAATCAATTAAACAAACACAACATCATATATGGGCAGATTCATTTATACATCTACGACACATACCTACATACAAACATACAATATGTGTGTGTATGTGTATTATTTTGTAGTATAGTGGGTTAGCCAAATTATTATGATTCTGCCATGACAGCTGCAATGGGAGTGTCTAATGTGTGTGTGTGTGTGTGTGTGTGTATGTGTCTGTGGGCGTGTGTGTGTCTATGGATGTATGTGTGTGTGTGTGTGTGTGCATGTGAGATAAAAATGAGTAAAAAGCAAAATCAGTGACTGTGTGAAAGTGTCAGGAAAATCATTGCTCAGTTATTCACGTTCAGCCACACCAAAACACACACACCACATACAGATGCAGGGAAACACACACACACACCCAAATCCTGCAAAGCGCTTCTGATCAGCTCTCTTCTTCAGATTATTGCCTGCGGCAACATGACACACATGGCAAAGCACCTGCCGCCCCCTCTGAGATCAGAATACACACAGAGACCTCCTGCCTGCCAACTGTTACAACACACACACACACACACACACACACACACACACACACACACACACACACACACAAACACACATACACACACAGAATGACTGCAGGATACAGCAAGCATCAGATTATACACTGCTAAAACAAATTTTCTGTGCAAGCATAAGTTTCCCAAGGGCATTTTCTTGTACCTGCAAATACCAGAAAGTGAGTATACAGAAAAACAAGATATGCACCAAAAATCCAATAACAACAATATAAAAATGACAAGGGGGTAAACAGGAAAATGAAAAGGTGTCTTACAAGAAAGGCGCAGATGAACATGTCTATGATGAGTGTTTGGTTGGGCCAGTGCTCTGAGGAGGATATACTCACACTAATTTTACTGTATACTGTTAACACATTAACACACAATATCCCCAAAAATATGATCACACCACATAAGCATATTCACACACATTGTGCCAGGCCTTATGTTGATGCGTGGGCTCCTGTGGTATGAGTCAGCTTTTTATTAAATAACAGTCTGGATATTACATCTGTTTACAGTTTAATGTAACCTATACCATCTGCTATTAAAAAAAAAAAAAAAAAAAAAAAAAAAAAAAAACTCCAAAGAAGCAGGTGCTACCAACATACATCACATGCAGCTTGTTGAATTGTTCACTTGGCAAATTTCGCCGTGATTCAGGGAGTGTAGTGGAATGCTAATTCTGGAAACAGTATCAGCCAAGGACAGACGTCCATTCCTCTCTTAGCGTGACCCATCTCACTCTGACAGTGTGACAGCAGCTGCACTGCCGCTCAGGGACTCAAAGAGCAAGTGTGAGTGTGAGTGTGTGTGTCTGCACAACAGAGAGAAAGTGTAGATATACATGAGAGAGAAAGCTTATATTGTGCTAAGTCTTTGTATAGTCATTTCCAGACCACAGGGCTGCCCACATGATAGGTGACAACGGGCCACTCAGTTCACTGGCTGGTCTTTGAGGAGGAGGCGATGCTCTCAAGCACGTTTTTGTGTTTGAAATGTATGCAGCTATAATTCTGTATAAAGTGGCTTTTGAGACTACAGTTATATTGATGATGAGGAAACCCTAGAGAGGGAAAGCCTACATATTATGCATTGTGTGTGCATTTTAGTTCCATATATGCTATATACAATGTGGCAAACATACTTAAATGTATAGACATATACATCATGTATTATATATACACGTAAATGATGCTGAAATAAATGATTCTTTGTTTTATTGTTGTGTTTATAAGAGATTCTATGGTTCATTGTTATTGTGAACCATTTCCCCCTGTTTTTCCTTCCTGTCACATTTCTTATTTTTATCTTTGTCTCCCTCTCTGTCACTTTCTCCAGACTGCAGGAGGAGATTCACCAGAAGGAGGAGGCTGAGAACAACCTGTCTGCCTTCAGAGCCGTATGTCTTCTGTTTTCCTACAATCGTTTCTTTATATCTCCAATTTTCTTCTTCCTCACTCTGCAGTGCCTGAAGTGAAAAGTGAAGCTTAGGTCTTCCCTCCTCCCTCCTTGTTCCTCTGTTGTCTTACTTCTTATTCTGCCACTGTACAGCCACTTCCTACCCTCTCAGTCTCACTTTGATTTCAGCTTTCTCCTCCTCCCCTCTTTCAACTGCAATGACATTGTTGTGCAAGAGTGCTTTCTTTCTTTCTTTCTTTCTTTCTTTCTTTCTTTCTTTCTTTCTTTCTTTCTCTTTCTTCAATAGACATTCATTTAATTATGTAACCTTTCATCTATTCATATCCCTGTTCACTAATGCATTGATTTGTTTGTGTATTTATCCCCAGGATGTTGACAATGCCACTCTTGCCAGGCTGGACCTGGAGAGACGCATTGAGAGTCTGCAGGAGGAGATTGCCTTCCTCAAGAAGATCCATGAAGAGGTCAGTCTACTTACCTGTCTGTGTGCCTGCTCTGCTTGTCCATCTGTCTGTCTGCCTGCCTGTCTTATCTGATCTCATCTTTAGTGGTGGGCATGCTGCAACATAAAATAGTTTAGAAGAGAATAAAATCTGTCCAGTCCAATCAGTGTTTAAAAAAAAAAAAAAAAAAAAAACACTGGCAAAAAAATGGCAAGTTAGAACAAATCCAAGAATTCATATATTAATGAAATGGATGTAATACATCTGCTATCCTTGATTTCTGTACATAGATACAGTAGCATGTATATTTGTGGTATATTAGCAGGGTGGGGTGAATGATGTAACAGTTTTGTGCAAAGGCACTGTATCCTGTAATGCCAGATATATCCAAGCCTCTGCAGGTATGCAGCTATGCAGCTATGCAGTGGATCGGATGTTTCACACTCATTCACACCCACTGATGTACAACTTAAAACAGATATCACACACATTCTTGCTCTCTCTCTCTCTCTCTCTCTCTCTCTCTCTGACTGTATTTCTTCTTTCTCTCACAAAAAGCACACAGGCACACAAACTAAATTTGCCTTACATATACACTGGTAGAATATCACAAATTGGGCTTTTACTTCAGAAAATGTGCACTGGGAAGCAAGTGCACTAAGAAGATCAAACAACTGTGTACATTCTCTCACAGACGTGAAAGAGCACACATGCAGACACTCTTAAGGTCCCTTCATGTCGCGTCCTCTGCCCTGTGTTAACTTTGACCTCCCAGAAATGCCGAGCTGCTGTTTGGCAGACAGATGTACAGCTATTTATATCTTCGGGGCAGTCAGACAGACAGCTGAGCGGGACCAAAGCTTACCAGTTTTAAACTTCCAGTATGGAGAGAGTTTCACAGTGCTACATCAGCCCAATGTAACTCCTCCTCCTCCAAATATGCCATTAGAGGTTTTGCTGTTAAGCCTCGGGCGCAAATTGACAATGTAGCTGTCATATTTCATATTGCTTTGGTCACATTTAGAACCCCCTGACCTGATTTTAACTTTTAACTTTTTTTTTTTTAACCTTTTAACACAATGCAAAATTACCGATGATTGGATTGGAGTCAGGACCAAAAATGTGGAATATGCATAAAATTTGATAGTTAAGGGTACATCACTGATACCCACAGTTTTGCATAGTGCAGCTTTACTGTTCTTGGAAAATGTAGCCCACATTAAATGTTAGGAGCATTAAATGTTGCTCCTGCATAATTTTTTTTCAATTCGGTTAGAAAATTACCTCCTTGTTTCCCTCCCTGCTTCCTACTACTTTCACTTCCTTCATTCAGTCTTTTTTCTTTTGTTAATTCTCTCATTGTGCGGTCACCTCGCAGGAGATCCGTGAGCTGCAGAACCAGATGCAGGAAACTCAGGTGCAGGTCCAGATGGACATGTCCAAGCCCGACCTGACTGCCGCTCTGAGGGACATCCGCATGCAGTACGAGGGCATCGCTGCCAAGAACATCGCAGAGGCTGAGGAGTGGTACAAGTCCAAGGTAGACATACACACGCAGCCTAACACACAAGGCCAACATACACTTATGCACACAAAAATGCTTCACTGATTATTCTTCACCTTCCCACTTCTGCCTACCTTTCTTTCGTTGTCCTCACCTTCACACTGTCTCTGATTTTGCTTTCAGTCACTCATTTTCTAGACACACTCACACACAGTCTCCTTCAGCAGTGGCCCTGCTAAGACCCTATTCCCTGTCTCCTCAGGTGTCTGATCTCAACCAGGCTGTGAACAAGAACAACGATGCTCTGCGACAGGCCAAGCAGGAGTCCATGGAGTTCAGGCACCAGATCCAGTCCTACACCTGCGAGATCGACTCCCTCAAGGGCACCGTGAGTGGACACAATTTCTCTTTTTGTTCATTTGTGCTTATCTCTCTTCTTTTTGCTTATTTATTCACTTCATTGTATTTCCTCTTTCCGCTGGTTTCTTTCATTATTCTCCTAATAAATGGCACACCTTCCTCACATGATGCCCAAACAGCTCTTACCTCTCTCCCCCTCTCTCTTTCTGTCTTGTTCTCTTTTTTTGACTCACTCTGTCACACTCCTAACTTCATCTCTCTGTTCCCCTGCAGAACGAGTCTCTGCTGCGTCAGATGAGAGATATGGAGGATCGTATGGGCCGTGAGTCTTCTGGTTACCAGGATACCATTGCAAGGCTGGAGGGAGACATTGCCAAGATGAAGGTGATTTACTTGTGTTGAAAATGGATTCAGCTGATTTTAACCAGAGGCATTTATTGGCTTTGGCTCTGCATTTTAAAGAGGGATTTAGAGGGAGATAAACTCAGCTTACCCATATGGAGAATAGAGTGTACACACATTTTTAGGCTGACATAAATCCTTATGCCATACATTTTAGCTAGAAACATCAAGCTCATTCAAACTGTAGTGTCTTTTTCAAGGTTTTTATTTTTTATTTACCACTACATCACTGCTAATAAGGATCAGCAGGCATTAAATCTCAAGCTACTTGGCAGAGGTGATGGTTCTGGATTAAGAAACTCACTTGAGTGCAACTGAAACCTGCTGCCTGTTCCACGCTCTCAATTTTAGCTACTGCAGCTGTTTGACAGGTTTATATCACCCTAATGTCATATGGTTGATTTACTATTGTTCTCTGAGTAGAATTTATGATCTGTAGGTCTATGCATTTTCACTGTGAGAAGGTCATTTAGACAATATGCTGATTTACAGGATGAAATGGCTCGCCACCTGAGGGAGTACCAGGACCTCCTCAATGTGAAGATGGCCTTGGATATTGAGATCGCTACCTACCGCAAGCTGCTGGAGGGAGAGGAGAGCAGGTGTGTGTGTGTTTGTATGTTGCATGCATTTAGATGTGGCTAATGTGAGACAACTTTCTGCTTGCAGAGATATGAGACTACCTGAACTACATTGGATGTAGATCAGGTAGTAAGTGTTTGATCTTATGTACAGTACTAGTCGTATGGACTGAACTGCATGTGTATGTTTCCTCTTTTTGTAGGATCACCACCACTGTGCCTGTTCAGTCCGCCTTCTCCTCCATTGGATTCCGAGGTAGGAAAAATGTAAAAATACTTTAAGTCACTCACCATGAAAGCCATGGAAGAACAAATGGACAGAGGAGAAATTCCTTGTGCGTGCAGATGACACACACAGATGAGTTAACAGGGCAAAAAAGACTAACTAACTATAGCCCCTCTGACCCAACACTTGTGACTGTATAAGGCAGGGGCTATTTTGAGACCTTGACATGATGTTTGGCTGCAGGGACACATTGTGACCATTAGGTGGAGATATTTGACATGCAACGACTCCCCCCCTAGAAGTTTGATCCACAGAGATAATCATCAGTAAGCCACATATCAATAATCCCATAACTCAGTCTATCCACTTGATGTATTAACAATCCCAACATGACATTCATCTACATCAATATGTCCCCTTGCTCCACTTTGCGGCTGGTTAGATGAAAACAATGAGCAAGATGATGTATGGGGCACAGCAAAGACACATCAGAGCTATTGATTAAATGAATCTGAACACAGTTTTCAGTGGCAGCCATATTAGCTCCACAATTACAGAATAATTTAGCCACACTCCTGGTTCAAGGGAAGGGAGAGTAACATGAGACACATTGGTCAAGCCCTCGTCTCTGCACTGATTCAGTTTTGTCTAACTTTAATCTAGCAGTTGATGTAAGAGCTGTAGGTAAGTAATTCATGTGTTTCTGCAGAGACCAGCCCTGAGTCTCAGCATCAGCGCTCATCAGAGGTTCACTCTAAGAAGACTGTTCTCATCAAGACCATCGAAACCCGCGACGGAGAGGTCAGACACACACACACACAGGCACAAAATCACATGCAAACACGTATACAACCTGTATCTCTCCTTGCCTTTCTCTGCCTCATTCTCTCCATCATGCACATACATGGACGTGCATGGATGCACACACATCACACAACCACATACAACACACACATAGCCTTGTTTTAAACTGCTGCACCTTTTCATAATAATCAAATTATTAATATTTCAACTGAAATTCTCTGATTTATTATATGTTTGATCCAGATGAAGTATGCTATGAGCGAGGGCGCTAGTGCCCAGTGTGTAAGTCTGGTTCCAATATCCCATCCACTTTTAATCATCTGTAATTCACTATGGGTGAATGCACATTACCAGATTCAGAAAGAAAATGCCCCAGTTAAGTCTGATTTGCTCGCTTCTTTTGCATTTTCCATGTCAAAAACAGTCTGTGTGGGGCTGTAAATTAAACTGATGTCACATGCAATGCACAGACATTAAGATTTCACTGCAGCAGTCTCTATAAACTACATAATCTAGCTGCATTTTTTCATGACAGTATGGAACTTCTGTTAGTGCAAATTTAAGATACTGAGGTACAAATCTCACACAAAAAATCCTTATATTGAAATTTTAAGCTGCAGTGGTGATTTTGCTTTTTACTTTTAGATCAATACAAATATATATATATATATATATATATATATATATATATATATATATATATATATATATATATATATATATATATATATATATATATATATATATATATATATATTTAGATGAGTGTATCTGGTAGTGTGCATTGACTCAGAACTGACACCTATCAGTGAACAGCTAGGACACGCCACACTGGCCGCTGTGAACAAGCAGCTTTGTCACCGTCAGCAACTACTGAGCTCCTGTACACTTCACTCTAAACAATATCTGCACTTATGACCACGGCAATAAATGATTATACTCACTTTTAATGGGACATAGATATGTACTTGTTAAATAGCACACTTATGCAAGAGCTGTCCTTATTAACATTAATTGATCCCTTTGTATTTTTCTTCCTTGCATTCCTGCCTCCTAATCATTTCTCTTTACTCTCCTCCTCAGGTGGTCAGTGAGTCCACACAGCACCAGCAAGACATCATGTAAACAACATGAAGTAACAGTGTAAAACACTACATAAAACAGATACATAGAGACTGTAAAAACTGAAATTTTCCTACCACCATTATGGCCTTTTATAAGCTGAGCCTTTATTTTCAGAGCCTTCCTATACACAGAGAAATTGTATCCTCTCACTTGACATCACAGATGGCCTTATGGCATTATATGCTGCCCATTTGGCGTCCCTTTAAGTAAACACTTGGGTGAATTCAAATGGGGAAACCAAATGGCACTAGTGAATACCAGCAGTATCCATCATTTGACATTGTAATAGTAAAACATGACAGATGCAGCGTGGAGGCACATGTTTGTTACTGGCTGTGGCCTGATTTTACAAAAAGGGCATTCCAGGGCTTAATTGTATCGCCTCACCCTCCCTTCCAGATTTGTCTGTGGCTTGTCTGCAAACATAATTAATCAGTAAATGAATAAAAGAAAGATTTTGATCATGTGTTACAAACATGTTAAACTGGTCTTGGTGCCCTTCCTGGCCCTGGTGTGGAGAAGTGGCTATCGACCACCACAATCAGGGAAAAATAAAAACCACTGGCACTGTGAGGTGGAAGACAGATTGAAGGGTCTGAAATGGTTTTTGACTGTTATTTCCATACAAATAATATATTCCTTGATGAACGAGGCCTAATTTTGGTATGACTGATTTAAGGAAAGTGAGACGTTGGTTTTAGGTTTCAAAAATGTCAGAAACATGGATTTCTATTAAATAAGGATCTCAGTTATGTTGCATGTGCTGGGTTTGTGTTTGTGTATGTATGGCCGACCCGGTAACACTGTTCCACTGTGGCAAACATCTCAAATAAAGATATTTGATATCCCTCTGCCTCACTTTTAAGTCCTTCTGAACCAATGTCATGTGTTATTTTGCAAAGAATCATTCATTCATATCATAGTGTTGTAGTCTTACCCTTCATCATTATTATTCCTCAGATGTCTTCTGTGCCTATTCCTCAGTTTCTTCTGAACTGTTTCTACAAATTCCATTCATCATCTGATGTGGTTTGCATTAGCTTTCTTAAATAGCACGAGCTTGTCCAGCCAAGCAGAGCATTCTACTGTTAACATTCAATTCGCTCCCATAAAGAAGCAAATAGGAGATGTGGCCCTGTTGAAATTATCAGTAGCAGGGCTGCCCTTGGTGCAGGGAAAAGTGAACAATGGCTTGTTAATGAGTTGGCCCCAGCCGTGTTGTTTCCAGCAGAAAGCAGATTAGCGCTGCAACAAGAATTATAGTCTACTGGGTCTGTGTCTGAAGTCACTGGACTGAAAATGTCAACAGAGATAAAACAGAGAGGGGGGTGGGATAGACAGGATTGGAGGGGGGGGTAGAGAGAGAGAGAGGGAGAGAGAGAGAGAGAGCCAAGGAGAGAAATATAAAGGGAACAGACAAAGAAGTATGTGAGCAAAGGGAGTGAGACAAAGGGGTGATACAGGAAGGAAAAAATAAAGCCAGAGACTCAGTAAGAGCCAGAGAAATAATAAGAAAGGCAGAGAGAAAGAAAGAAAGAGAGTCATTTCACTGCTTATCCAGTAATTAGAGCAGCGGTGTTGGTCGTGACTTTTTGCATCCATCACTATTTCTTGGCAACAGCAGCCAATGGCAACAGCTTCCCAGTATTAAGGGTCAATTTAAAAGGGCAACGTGTTCTTCTGTGCCATTTCCATGAAACGAAGCAGAGCTCATCTCTGTAACCTTTTCTCTATCAGCTGGGCTGCAGACAGCGAGTAGCTGAAGTATGTTATTACTGTCAACTCATGTCAGGATTCAGGCATAAAAAATCCCCAAATTGTTACATGTTGGTGGCTTTTCCATATAAAGGTCTTCTAAAAGCAATCAGAGTTAAGGCTTAGGAAAACAGCTTTTGTAGATTCAGTTTAAAAAAAAAAAAGTTATTGGAAATATTATTTATTGCTGAGTGACTCTAGCAGTTGAATTTGATGATGCGCTGCAGTGCAAACACATCCTCAGTTATAACCCGGTGATTCTCATCCACTGATACAGCACTCCGCAGCCACCGCTGGGTTCATTATTATCTTGATGAACTCGGCTGGTAAACTACCAGATGCTTTGTCTTTCCACGCTTTGTGTTTTCAGATCCTTGTGTGGTTCTCTGTTATTGTTGCGACCTGCAGAGCTGGTTAAGACAATATCAGAACAGAACAAGGAATAAGTGTTATTACCTGGCTGGAAAATCCAATATTGTATGTACTGTACTGTATGTATTGTATTTGTTTCAGGGATTTTCTTCTCTCCAAACAAGACAATACAGAAACCCACATTGAGATAGCATGTGTGTAAAGTATGCAAACATAACAGACACCTCATGTGTGTGCATGCTTCTTAATACAGTATGTGTGCTCACAGACTGTGCTTACTGCCTGTATGTGACTCTTTTGCACATAAATGGCTGTGTGCATGTGTGTGTGTGTGTGCATGTATGTAAGCCATTCTTTTACTCTGTTTTTTGTACTTTACATACAAACCTCAGACAAAAGTTTCTGTGTATGCATTGTACCACACTACCTCTGGT
Source organism: Myripristis murdjan (assembly GCF_902150065.1). NCBI lineage: Eukaryota > Metazoa > Chordata > Actinopteri > Holocentriformes > Holocentridae > Myripristis > Myripristis murdjan. Next base: position 13,648,073 of record NC_044000.1, read on the forward strand.
GTTACTATCGTTCTACACACTGACTGACCATTTGAGGGCCTTTCCGTTAAAATCGTTCATATACCACGTGTGTGCATCCAACTGAATTAAAGAAAAACAGATAATAGAAACCAAAGAGACAACCAAGCTGTCAGAGATTGTAGAATCACAATGTTTATCATACTCAGGTCCATATAAATACATGCTCAATAATAATAATAATAATAATAATAATAATAATAACCAATAATCAAAAGAGTGGTTTGCACAGATTTGCACATGGGTTGGTGGGAGTGTGAATTGATGTCTCCTCCCAAACTTTCCTCCAAAATTGTATGCCTTTGTTCAAAGCAATTATTGAATTACTGCATCTTTTTTTTGTGCCAAAGAGGGAGACGCCATCATAAAGTCAATAATCATAAACTATATATAAGGTCAACAAAAGGCTCAGTTTCCCTGTTGCTTTTCAGCATCATGTTTTGAAACTCCAGCATGACTCCGAGAACCAACAGTTTACAGGCAGAAGTGCAAATCACCAAATTAAAATCAGTCTGACATACAGCCATAACACAATATAAAACAATCATACAGTATGTAGGTCTATGCCATTAGAAAATAATGAACCAGATAAATTACATAAGTCATGATGTAAACAAGGAGATAGAACCAAACATATGTACATTTGGAAACTATTTACAATACCATATATACAATGTAACAGTGTTTCCCCTACTTTTATTCAGTAGTGGTGGGCTACCACAGCAAGAAAATCATAGGAAAATTGACCATTTAAAATATTTATGTAATTTATCCCAGTTAGTCCCCAGAATGCAAATAAGTATAAAGCCAATGCTCTGATTTGTTCCCAGATAAGAACAACATTCATGCTAAAACTGCACTAAAAGCACAAAAGGGGGCAAAACATGGATCGAAAATAACCCTAGTCGCTACTACTGCAAAAAAATTAAAAAAAAAAAAAAAAAAAAAATTAAAAGATAAAATAAAAGAGTAACACTACCACAGCAGGGTAGACGGAGTTTTAGCAGTCATGTGACAAGAGGAGAGAAATGATTCACATCCCTTTTCAAAGCCCTTTTTTTCCAGGACAGCAGAAATGGAGAGAGAAGGAAGAGTAGGAGGTGTGAAGGAGAGAGAAAACAGGAGGAAAAGAGGTGAGAAGATGCAAGAGCACGAGAGAAGAGAAGAGAGGAGGTGAGAAGAAAACAGGCACAAAGAGGGAGAGGAGAGGAGTAGAAGAGAGGAGAGGAGAGGAGAGGAAAGGAGAGGTTGTGTCTCTGCCTGAATCTCAGCTAATAAGAGCCTGTCACTTCGACCTATTCCCTGTGGCTGAATAAATAGTTTGGTCCATTCTCTGGCTCAAAGGAGAGCACTGGATTCACATACATTATGATGATTCATGATGAGTACATTTCAGAATAACGACAAAAGCGTCCACTGTGAGATAACTGTGAGTGTTCCCTTTGCATGTCAGACACAAGCTGCTGCACTTTTGAATCCATTCGATGGATCTGGAATGCGTTTCTGGCACCCAGGGGGGACCATGAAACTAAATGAAGAGTTATGAGGGTTATCACGTGACAGCGATGACACACCGGATACAGACACAGAGAAACACAGTAAAGGGTTAATGCAAATCGATTAGTCCCACTGCTCAGTCCAGCACACAAAGGGCTACAGCTGCTGCTAAATCAAGCACCATTCAAGTGTTTGAAAGTACAGTAGCACCATTGTCTTCATCTAAGCCACACAAAGTCTAAAGAAAAACACATACACAGCAAAAGAAGAAAAAAAAACACACACACACACACACACACACACACATGTTCCATATAGGCATACTTAGCAAAATTTCCCAAACATTATGCATGATCCATTGATGTATTATTTGGAACATCCTTGCTAGGACATGCAGCAATAGGTATTTATACTGCAATCAAGACTTAAAGAGGAATTCAAATGCTTCTGCAGTTTTGTCTGGGTTTGGTCTTCATTTCATTTCCCTGTTGAAGATCTCACTATTGCACCACTGGGTCTTTTATCCAAAGCACTTAACAGTACCATTTGGTGTCAGTGGGAACTGCAGTATTGGCAGAGTTAGTGTCATATAACACTTACTATCTCAAGCCGCATTATTTAATATTGATGAATTACCTCAATCCCACAGGGGTTCATATTAAAAACAAAAGGTTCTACTGTACTGACAATATTTTCTGTGCACATCAGACCTCCTCGCCTCTCCGGATGCACGAAACATCTATATCACATATTTGTTATGAGCACAAATGAATTTAACAGGTAAAACAAAACACACACACGCACACACACACACACACACACACACACACACACACACACACACACACACACACAGAGAGAGTACGCAGCAGTCACTCAGCACAGGAAAAGGTCCGACAGTAAACAGCAGAGGGCGCTATTTGCAAGCGCTTCCACATTGTCCCATTGTGAACAGAGAGAACACAATTTTTTCTTCCTCTTCCTTTTTCAACATCCTCATTTTTATCATTAGACACTTCATTCAAAGATTCACATTTTAAAGTAGATCAGCAAAATGGATAAAAAAAAAAAAAAAAAAAAAGGTAGTATCTTCTGCACACACTAGAACGAACTCCCCTCTCCTTGGCCAGTATTTGGTATAGTCCATTACTTGCCATAGGGATGATCATGTGTCCACATGCACACACACGCGCGCGCGCACACACACACACACACACACACACACACACACACACACACACACACACACATTTTGACTGTCACTTGTTGTCCACATCAAACTCTCAAACGGTCTTCATGGCAAGCAGTCAAATGCTTGAGTGACCAGAGTTTCACAGCAGTGACTTTTTGCTTGCTGTAAAAGCATCTTTAAAAGGCTGATGTATTCTCTAAAACAGAATTATTTTGGAGATGAGAAAAGAAAGGAGTCATTGAAGTACTTTTTAGAAATTAGTCAGGACATTCAAATGCATTGCCTCCAAAAAAAAAAAAAACAAAAAAAAAACAAAAACATTTTAAATGGAATGGAATGAACAAAGAAGAGGGAAGGAGCATGTGTATTATAGTTATGGGTACTTTTTTGTCACTTTCTTCCAGTCAGATGTGCAGTTGTACAGTTGCCAAGGGCACAGAGAAAGAGATGAGCTCCTGTCAAGTGAGGCAGCTCAATGTGAAGCACAACCCCCCTGGACAATGGATGCACCAACATTGTTCAATCATCTTTTTTTTCCTGCAACAACAGCAGAACTTTACACTTAAAATTGCTTGTGATCCAGCGCCTGGATTCACTGGCTGTCAGTGAAGGCAACGGAAACAAGCTGACTTCACAAACACTTCACTTCACTTCACAGAGTGACCTTTTGAGAGAAACTGAGGAAGGGCTGTCTTTCCGTTTCTGCATGAACAGTGTTTTATACAGCGTCACCATCACTTTATGCTGTTGCATGAATTCCTTTGTGCATTCAAGAGGAATCCTTGAAGCAAATTCTCACTCAAATCCTCCTTCAATTAGCTTCCAGTAAAGAAAGTGTTCAAGGTTTATTGAAAGTAGACCTTGACTTCATGAATGTTATTCTTTGTAATTTGTTACAATCTTAAAGAACAGCTAATTTTTAAGGACAAGTTAAAAGCAGTGGTCCTTTTTACCTCAACTTGTGCAGCCCTCCTGTGGAGACATGAGTCCTTAAATTATTTCCTCATTGGAATATTCAGCTACTTTGAGTATCCCCTCTGATTCAAGTGCACTGAGACTCATGCTGAGTAGTCATATGACCATAAAAGCCAATTTAAAAAAAAAAGAAAACACACAGCTTTTCATCAAAACATCAAAGTGACACGTCAGTCTCTTGATTAAATAGTTGCAAAATTCCAGTGTCTTCCATGCCAGCTACAAGGGGTGTTTGGACCCAAATGTGTAATAATGAGTGGTGATGTCTGAGATTTGACCACATCGCCTTCCGACTGCAGTCAATTCCTGCTCTATCCAAAAGCAGAGGCACAGCAGTCTGTGTCTTTTTCAAAACAGTTTTGACATTCCAAAAAGAAAAAAAAAACTGTAATCAAAACAAATAACTGCAATCCAAACAGTTCAACAATGGGACTCAACCACAGTGGGAGACAGTGAGTTCCTGTTGGGCTCATAGGCAGTTAGATTAGGTTGGCACAGCGAGATTGTGACACAGCAGTTTGAAAGAGCCTGCAGTGAGTGTGAGTGTGTGTGTGTGTGTGTGTGTGCATGTGTGCATGCATGTGTGTGCGTGCGTGTGTATCATAAATCGCAGTTTCAGACGCGTACTGGGGGTCCGCTGGGGGCCGTGAGGGGCACTTGGGAGCCGCAGTCATAGTCAAGCTCGGCCATACGAGAGCGGCTCATCATCCGGCTGTGGGAGTACGACCGTCTGTCCGTCTGTCTGTCCCTGAAACTCCTGATGTAGCTCTGTGGACAGGCAGACAGGCAAGGGTAGGGACATGAATCTATAATATACTGGTGGATACCAAATAATGACAGTGAAACCACAAAAGCAGCTTTAATTTCATGCTGTGCTTGAAAGCATGTGATCCATGTCACGCTGAAAAGCAAAAACATTTATTTCAGGTTTAAAAGACAGGAAAAAGTGCTGTGATTGATTATCTGGCTTCAAAAATGACAGCCACTGAAATAACTGTAAACAGAGATGAAAAAATATAAACAAGCAAATATATTTCAAGTAGGAGAATTATGCATTTTGTGAATTGAGAGTGAATTTTTCTTTGGCTGGTCGAATTAATGCTAAAGTTTTTATGGAAGCCTTAAAAGTCAAGTTGTTTTCTTTTATGTACTGGAAGACATTTTTCCAGCTCAGATTTTATGGCTCTGAAAGGTTTTGTTTACATTTGCATTATTTGTAAACACTACAGCACAGCACAGACGTGCAATTTAAAATATAATTCTGATAAGAGCTGAAAAAGAGATTATTTCACATTTACAAGCCAACCTCTTCATTTATATATGTGAATATATAACATGATAATAGGCTGAATAAATGACTCACTGCAGCTTCAAATCTCTATCCTGTCCAAATATTGAGTTATCCCACTATTTTATTAAGTTATGTTGAAAGCCGTTCATCTATCCTCATAACAACTACAAAGGCCATGGGAGCACATGTACAGCCAGAAGCATCGAAAAACCAAACTGGAACAGAATACTTCTGCATCCAAATCATTTTGTTACCATGAGCCTTAACACCCTCAGACAGCTTCAAAGAGAGCAACATTTTATTTTTCCAGTGAATTCCACTTGAGGACGGCACACACATTTAAAATGAACCTTATAATGGCAACATTTGTGTCTGTAGAAGAGAGTAACATGGCTTTGGGGAATATCCCCTGAGAGCAAAGTCAGCCTTTGACTGATCTGATGGGATAAGAGCAAATCTCCATCAGATGTGGTCGAGTATGGTGAACTGATTATGCCACTTGACTATACTACACAAGCACTGATCTGAGACCACTGTGACTGTCATGCCGTCCTATTTCAGAAGGCCTTAAAGTCATAATGAAATGAAAGATGACTTGTTCAACTTGTTAGCGAATTAGTCATGCCAGAATATTGATCTATTTAACACTAAATGCCAAAGAATTACTTTTACATCCTGAAAATGATATCAGTCTTCAATGGTGTTGTTACACTGATTCATTCTGAATTGCTGAATTTCAGTTGATGAAAAATGAGAAAAATCTAGATCCCATTTCAGGAAGCTTCATTGTGACTTTAGGACGCCGGGCTGCAGAGCTCAGCAGGGTCTTACCGGTGACAGCACGTCTCCATCAAAGCGGCGTATGGGGTTGGTCTTGCGGTGGTAGCCTGGCTCTGTCTGGGGAGGGGGGGCTTTGGGCGGCTGGGAGCTCTGGGTTTGGTGATGAGGGTGGGACACCCCCGGGTGATGGTACTGCTGGCGGTGGTGGTGATGGGAGTGGGTCTTCTGCTTGTGGCTGGTCTTCTGGTTCTGTCGCTTTTTCTTCTTCTTGTTCTCCTTCTCCTTTTTCAATCTCTCTTCCCGCTGGCGGATGCGCATGAGCTGGACCCTCCGCTGCTGCCGACTCAAAACCACTGGAGACCCAGAGAGGAGGGAGATCACCGTCAGAGAGCTTTCAAATAATTACAAAGGAAGGGGCAGCAAAAGGTGAGAGGATGAATGAGACAGTGAAAAAGATTACGCTGAATGGGCGGACATAAAGGAAGTATTCACCCAAAAAAGAGATGAGAAAAAAAAGAGAAAGATCAGATCAGAGGGAGAAAGAAAGAGATAAAGACCAAAGAGAGAGGGACATGGAGAGAGTGAGAATAGGAGAGAAACAAAGATATCACGAGGAGATAGAGACACAAAGAGCAAGAGAATAAAAACAATGTAGATATACTGATAAGAGAGAGTAAATGAGAAAAAACTGTTAAAAATGAGTAAATGTGTGAGGGAATAGGGTCACAATAATATGAGTGAAAATAATGAAGCGAATAAAATGAAGAAAGAAATGAAATAATCGTTTATGTAAAAGAGAAAAAAGAGACAATGCAGAGGGGAGAACGAAGACGAAAAAACAACAACAGACTAATGAGGAAAATTCCATTCACATTAAATTTTTTCAAAATATTTTTTATGCATCTTTTGGTGAACTTGAACATGTGCAAGCTCATTGATTTATGTCCGTTTCCTTCTTTCTATTCAGCCATTTGACAGACAGATACATTTCCTTGTACTGGCCTGTTGAGACTGCTGACATATTGTGAGTAGGAGAGCGTGTTTGTGTTATTTTCACACCCTCCCGGGCAACAGATGACGAAAAAATCCTTCTGTCTCACTGTCCATCGATTACCCATCTGAATACTTTCTGTCTGTGCATGTTTGTATGTGATATGTGCTTGTGTGTGTGCTTGAGAGTCTCGGTTCATGTACAGTATGTGTGTGAAAGATGTGTTTTAGCTCCATTTTGTGGGGTCCAAGTGTCGCCACAAGTATAATGACCTTGCTGTACCTCACGAAGAAAAGATGTGCAGTCTGCTATTTCTGTATGTGCATGAGTGTGCGCGTGCGTGTGTGTGTGTGTGTGTTTGTTATGAGGTCCATTGTTGTCTCAGAGGGGGCGATAGCTAACGAGGCACCATCTGTCAGGGAAACTGCTTAATGATACTCCCCCCTTCTCCTCCTCTACTCACCCAAGCTCAGTCCCCTCCAGCCACATGCTATCGTGTCTGTGTGTGTGTGTGTGTGTGTGTGTGTGTGTGTGTGTGTGTGTGAGTGTCAGGGTGTTTCTATTATTGGCAGCGGGGGCAGCACATGGGGCACCTTTTTTTTGTTATATATTCTTGAATCCAAACAGATAGCAAATGGAGGCAGATCTCATTAAATTTACTTAGATTTCACGGTTCCAGTGAATCATTATTGCTTATAGAAATTTACATATATATATATGTATACTGTATGTAAATAAATACATGTGAAAAAAAAAACATGTCTTTATTGTGTGAACAGATGATAACTGGAGTGCACAAACACAGGCTTACAACACCTTGCTGGTGGTGCCGTCTTTCGCAGCGCCAATCTAAATGTAAATGTAAGTGAATGTGTTTGCGTGTTGGTGTGCAAGCAATTGTGCCTCTCTCACCCACTTTGACCCATTTCTTCTCCACCCCCCACCCCCACCCCCCCGCTGCCCTTCCCTCCCAGAACACCTGCCCTCTCTTTTCTCTGCCACATCATCACTTAGCCTCCTTTCTCTTACAAACCATTCCCGTCGCTTAATTTATTCCAATGTAACAAGGGGAGTGTTGACAGGGGCCAATTGTATTTATATTCCCTTTTAAAAGAATGATGGACCCTTTAAAAATGGTGAGAGCACTGCATGGCAGTGTTTGGCTTTATAAAGAAATTGCAACTCACAATTACACTGTAACTCAGATGAGAACCTGTGAAATTATTACTCATTGATCTGATATTGACAGGCAGTGGCTAAAGTGAACCGGACGCTACCAGTTGTAAAGACTAAGTGCACAACCTTTACTTAGGCTCAGCTGCTAACAAGATTGATTTACTTACCTTAACGGATACTAATCAGGGCTGTGTGCTAATTTAAAGGGGAATTACAAGTGATCTGTGTCCTTTCATCGATCATCTGTTGGTGAATAGCGACAACTCTGATGGAACTTAAGCTCTCCTGATACGCACATGTCTCTACTACATAATTGTTCAACAACCCTATCACAGGATTATGATCATTTTATGCTCTGGGGCAGTAAAACTCTCACTTATTGCTTCTTTAAGGGGAATTAAGCTCATCTAGCTCTCTCCTGTCTGCATTTAACCTCTTCCTCCTGCTCATCTCCCCACTCTTCCCTCCCATTTCCTCCTTTTTCTCCCTGGTCAAAAACTTTTAACCCAAACCACAGTGTGTATCTATGGCAACAAGCAGACCTTGCGCGTGCACGCACACACACACACACACACACACACACACACACACACACAGAGAGAGAGAACCACACACGTGTCATTCTCTCTCTCTCTCTCTCTCTCTCTCTCTCTCTCCACACACACACACGCACGCATACACACACATACACACAACTGAGCACTCTTTATAATGTTGCCAAAAAAGCCTCCTCTGTCTCTTTGCCCACACACCCATTAGAAGGGGCCATGTGTGACTTTTTCTAGGGCATTGTGTAACACCCCATGTACATACCCTACAGGAGATATCAACTCTGTGTGTGTGTGTGTGTGTGTGTGTGTGTGTGTGTGTGTGTGTGTGTGTGTGTGTGTGCGTGTGTGTGCGTGTGCGTGTGCGTGAGTGATTTGTTTATTGATGACATGTTTCACATTTTCTGCAGTTACTATACCATATTACAAGAATGAGTGTTTCATTGAGAAATATTATTATCTCTCTTGCTGTGTGTGTGCATGCCAATGTATTGTCTTAGTGTGTGTAGGTGTGTGTGTGTGTGTGTGTGTGTGTGCTGATGCCATCTGTGTTGTGGTTGCTTTCGGACTAGGCTAAGCCTGTTTCTGCAAATAACACATTCTGCTGACAAGGCTAGTGTTTGTGGGAGCAATGTGTATCTTCAGGTTCAAAAGCACACACACACACACACACACACACACACACACGCACACACACACACACACACTCTGTATTACAGAAGCACACATTATGCCCCAGTTCTTTGACTTCATGGAGTGCTGGGCTTATGATTTCTGGAGCAATGAAGCTGCCTATTTAATAAAATCTCCTCAGGAGGAATTTGTCAGACTTGATAAAACAGCAGCAGCTTTAAACAGAGGGCTGTGTGGGATAGATACTGAAAGAAGGTTCACTGTCATTTTATAAAGTAAACATGGTTATTTTATAACTACACATGGTTTTTGAGAACCCGAGTGTGATATTTAAACCCAGTTCAAATACCAATTTTACACAGAAATAGGTAGCTGTTCATTTAAAATTAGGTTGCACATTCACTTGATGGGCAAAAATGCACACATACAAACAATGAGTCACTACTGAATGGGCATGGCAGCAGCATCCACTGATACATTATGATGTCGCACCAAGACTGAATTCAGTAACTGAAACCAGTGATTGACACAATAATTATGCAGAAATAATTATGCAGAAAATGTCCTTTATGTGTTCCTTGGTTTCTTCCTTGTTTCTTCCACTCCTTACTCTCAGTGAAGGATTGAGTCACTCACTGATTGAGTCACTTCTGTCTCACTTTCTCATTCACACAATTATTTACTCTTTTGACTGTTTACTGTATGATTCAAAAGCACAGTGCTCCACACACACAGCAGTATCAGCCTCCTGACTCTAACCTCCCAGACTCATGAAGAAAAAAACAAAAGCCAGTGGCAGAAAAACAGCATCACTCACCTTCTGTGTGGGAATATCCCTCAGCAGTGACTTTCCACTGAATCAGCACTCCGAGGAACGCCAGGACCGGCCAAACCCCCAGGATGACCCAAGTGAACCAGCACACTGGTCTCTTTGGCGCAACCTGCAGAGATTACAATTACAGGTTAAAATAAATACATAAAAATGACTAAAATTACTAATTTCCAGCTGTAATAAAAACAGTTGAATTCTGTGAGTTTCTCAGAAGGTAAAACGTGTTATAAATATTTGACGAGCTTCATTGCTAATTAAAATAATCACCATGTGGGAAAAATGACCACTTTCCGACTATAAAAGCATAATCATTATGGAATGCTAATGATGATATTAAACATCTAACATCTTAGCTCATAAAAATAACCATTTTAATTTTATACAATAGTGAGTAATGAACTTAAGGTACCAATTATTTCTCAAATTAGATGTGTAGTATTTTGGAATTAAAGCTTTCATTTGGAAAGATCGAGAGTCATTAAAGGTTGCTTTTGTTTTCGAAATTAATAAGGGTCCTTTGTGCAGATATTTCTTGATCATAACAAATTGTTGGATCTGTCAAGAGGGATAGTAAAATTGCAATCAGTATTAATTAGTTGATTTTTCCACTGCTGTAACATGTCATATTCTCTATGTTTTATTGTATTTATCATGTACTTTTTTGTCGTCTTTTCTACACTTTCATCATTATAAGTGCACTACACAAAATGTTTGAGGGTTGATTAAGTGAGGACCATTTATGCTCAACTGATACAAACACATACAATAAGCACATAATTATGATGGTTGAGCCTACATAGTTCTCATAACTGGACCAACTCATTGATAGATTACGGGCTTATTCCTCAATTTTTTAGTCAGGTGAGTCTAAAACAGACCCTCAGCAATTTTTTTTCATGATGCACCTTTAAGTCTTTTTATAGTACTGAGACATTGTGGTATTGCACTATAAATAAACTTTGACTTGATTTTAAAAAGTTTCCATTCACAGGTAAAAGCCAAGCGCTGTGGCTAAGGTTGAATAAAAGGCAAATTAATGCATGAATGTGAATTGGGATGCTGTTGAATGCTCAACCACTGTCCACTAAAAAAAAAAAAAAAAAAAAAAGGCATGTATACTGAAAATTAGATGTCAGCTAAGAATAAGATTAACTTGGTGTATCACTGAGTAGCCTGATTGAACATTCAGTCCAACAAGTATACCTCGGGTCTCTCATTGGCATAGATAATGCAACGGCGCTGTAAAGTCGATGGTAATTCACATATTCTCTATTACTCATTCTGTCCCTACCTCATTTCCACACACTGCACACACACCAAACACACAAAACTGCCCAGCTCTCTCATAAACATGAAATGCACCAATGCCAAAGGCTCCATAATGCAGGCAACAGCAGCTCATATCTACCTTCTTCCTCTCAACCCCACAACCCTCACACACACTCATTTTTTAGACAGAACATCAAGGTGAACACCTCCATAAAGTAGTCAGTTAGTCAATGATGATCCCTCTCTCCTTCACTTTCACTATCTTTCTCTCTCCCTATCTCTCTCGCTCTCTCTCTCTCTCACACACACACACACACCTACTCTGAGTCTTTAAAAGATATAGTCGACTAAGGCAAACAGCTCAATAATGTAATCCAAAGAGAGTGCAATGATGTGTGAGCTGCAGGTGCACACACATGCCCTAAAACACACAGTTCTTCTGAAAACATCATGCATCAAGGTGAGCCTTAACTCTCTCTTTCTGTCTGTCTCACGCACACACACACGCACACACACACACACACACGCCTACCTTGAGTCTCTCATAGACATAGTGCACCAAGGCGAAGAGCTCTATGAAGTAATCCACGGTGACGGTGATGATGGCAGAGCCGAACGTGGCAGTGGAGAGGGTGACAAAGCAGCGCTGCCACTGGAGGGTGAGAACAGCGAATAGCGTGCCAGAACCCAGGAGAACACCCAAAGGAACCCACACTGTTCTGGGGTGGTAGAACTCCTCCATTACCTTGGAGACAGGTCAGGCGGGGCAGAGAACAGTCTTAATTTTGCTTTTTAAAATCAGTAGTTATTGCTGACTCTGTATTTCTGAAATGCTGGCTTTTCAGAAACTAAGAACAATAGCCTTGGTTTTATCGTGAACATCATGCATTTTGATGTTAACCAATGGGGCTTTGAAAGGATTTCCTGAGTATCAAGGATCACAGAATGGAGGAGCATGTAATCCCTCAGCTAAAGATAAAGGAACAGTACATCCAAAAGACAAAAAAAAAAAAAAAAAAATACATATATTCTCATTTACCACTTCAGATTTGTCCTTGTGGAAGAGATAGATACGTTTGGCAGATGTTCTTCAGCAGGAAATTGTTTTACATTGGATATTTTGGATATTTATTTGATGGTCTCATACTGGATAATTTGGGCGAACTCTTCCTTTAAAAAATGTAACTGACCAGAATTTGAACCATTAGATTCACATGCATATGGCCAGCAGCCTTATGCATTCTGTGTCCATAGAGCTCATTCGCAGTGAAGTGAAATGAGAGAGGGACCAAGGGAGATTACATTGATTTACATTGAACTTGTGAGCTGTGTAATGACATCGACATTACGTGATTGCTATGTTAATCTTAATAGGCCTAACCTTTCTTATTCATACTTCTCACTATTGCCTTTGGGAATGAGCTTTGGTAATATTGTACTGGACACAGCAGTAAAGCCTAACTGAATTGAACTGATGAGGGTCAGGTGGTAAAATATCTAGCAAAAGACATGTTTTAACTCATAACCAGAGATACAGTTGATAATGTAATAGATTATGCAAAAGTTACACACCTGGCCATTCATTTTAAGCAGTCTATGTGGTATTTTCTTTGGGATAAGTTGTGAAAATGAACATGAATCTATAAAGTGAACAACCAAATCTCCTCACCACCAGTGAAGCCACTCCAACCAAAAGACCCAGCAGCAGGCCAACCATGAACAGTCCCACACTGCGAACCAGCATGGTGACCAGCCCACACAGGGTCCCGATGCCCAGGCCGATGCCGACTGAGGCCTCCACACTCAGCTGAGTGTCCATCACCCTCTCCTTGTAGCACAGCATGAAGATGACCACTGAGCCAAACATGAGGCCTGTCAGGAACATCACTGCCTTGAAGCAGCGGTAGCCTGAAGGAGAGATGGGACACAAACATCTGTAAATCTATCACACTAGCATGTATACATGTATGTGCACACATGAACAGGAATAAACAGGATTAGAGATCAGACAGACATGTTGAATCAAAAGAAAGCTAAATACAACACTTGAAGGTGCAGGGTGAAGCTGAAAAAGAAGTTTACTTTCAAAGGTAAACTGAAAGAGAGAGCTATGGCAACATAAGAACACACACACACGCGGGCGTGTACACACAATGAGAGCGGTGATTGTGTTGAATATATGAGGATCAATATAGCTTAACAAAGGAAAAGAGTTAAGGCCAGGTTCAATCCATCAGCCTTCGCCAACACCATTTTTCTGATTCCTTGCTATTGTTTAATTCAGAGTAGATTGACTTGTGGTGTTGATTTGCAAAAGTGCTTTGCAAATAAAGGTTATTATCAACTCGCAGTAGGAAAAAAAAAGGAAAAGAGAAAAGTGTTAGAAAGAAAATGGGGACACAGAGGCCCAGGAGAAATTAACAGCTATCTTCCTGTCATGGGTATGGGAGAGGAAAGAGACAAGAAAGGACAAAAGAGATGGATATGCTGAGAGAAGGAGCTTGAATTTGCACACATAGACACCTACACTTATGCACACACACACGCACACATTTTTTTTGATGGAGGATGATGGGAGGAGAGGACAACCTGTGCCTATAGTTCTATAAACCTTTATGAAATTGCTTTGTAAAATAGTAATCATCCTCTATTATACAGAGGATTCTCCAATTTCCTAAGCGAACAGGTATGATGAATAGGAGACGGGCCATTCTCCTTGTCTCTCTCTTTTCTTCATTTGTCCTTCCTATGGCGATGAAGGCCGAGGAATGAAACAAGTACAGTACAATTTGTCTGCTGCTGTGTGGATTAAAACATTCGACACTGACTGGTGAGCGCTGACGGCTTTTGCGAATTGTAGATTGCTTTTTGGGTCAGAACCTAGTTAAAAAGAATTTGTTGAGTTGAGGCACACCGGTTCTCCTTCTTCCTATGGCCCTGCCTTTCCTTATTAAGTTGCCCTCTTCTCCTCCCACTCTCATCAATTTATTTCCACTTGAGTGTGCTTTGTCAGCATGTAGACTGAATGAAAAAATTCATCCTGGAGCATCAGAGCTCAGATTATCAACAGTTTTTTATCCAGTAAATCTCATCACCCTTTGCATCTGTCTTTATTAAAGTTTGTGTCTCTCTTTCCTTACTTCTCTTTCTTTCTCTGTCTCACTCTCTGTCTGTACCCTTGGCCCCTTGGGGGTTAAATATCTGAATGTTACCTGTACATCCCAACCACCTAACTTATTCTATACCTATATCCTTTTCTCCAATTACCTCTTTTTTCCTTAGATCATACCTCTCATTTGCACCTGTACCTCCATCACCTTCCTGCTTCTTCAGTCCTTCCACTCCTCTCTCACCTGTTTCTTTTTCTATAATCACTTCTCTGTCTTTCGATTCCACACAATTTCCTCTTATCACTTCTTTTGTTCCTTATCGTTTCCCCTCCTATTCCTCTAGCTATCTAACAATCTATCCCCATTGTTCACTCGGACATATTCACCTCCTGTCTCCCTTCCCCTCTCTCTCTGCTGCCTTTTCTCTCCCATCTCTGCAACAACCTTATATTTCTTATTCTAGTATCCTATCATTTAAATAAATGACAGCTGACCTTGTCTTCTCTCATGTGTAGAGAATGTTGAAGATCTTGGGCCGAAGCCAAGGCATGGCTATAATGCTTAAGTACCAGCATGAAAATCAACCTCTTATTTTTTTGACTGAGGGGTTTCTGAGGAACATCACGCCTTGCAGCTCATTTGTCAAACAGCTCCTCTGTTGCGGTCACAGAAAGCAAAATCTGCCACTGAGAGCAGAAGTGCATCTCATTGTCTCTGAGTTGAGACACACATTTTGTCTTTCTCTCTCAGAACACACAGTCAAACAAACGGTGAGAGACACACACTTTAGTGGCTGAGAGTGATTCTCATTTACTGACAAAATGTTTTCATCACGAAACAAAAGAGCTAACAAAATTGGAGCAAAGCAAAGCATCATCAATAGAAAAAAGCAGAGGTAACAGATCCCTTTCATTTGATTTCAGTGGACATTTTATATTCATGTGAGTATTTCCTGGGCTCTGGGTCCATACACATACAGTATCTGTTGCAAGTTCCAAGTGTTGTTATTTGTAATTTATAAGATAAATGTTATAAATATTGTTAACATGTGTTGCCCTGGTGTATATATCCCTGCTGGTTATGTGCATTTTTCAATTAAGCAAACTGTTTGCAGTAGGCCTACAGCATAAATCCTGTCGAACCAGCTCTCTCCAGCTGTTTGTGTGCATTTGGCCTTGCTGAATAATGCACTGCTCCTATAGAAAATAACTGCTAGTAAATAATTGCACATGCCTCAGAGCAGACCTAAGGCGATACATAGAAATGAATTATACAAAGAAAAGCATAAAACACTGTGAATACAATCTAAATATTTATGTTCCTCTATAAACTTTTGTTACTTGGGTGGAGATAAAATTTGTTATCCATAATTTTACTAGAAAAAACAACAATTATGATGCAAGGCAGCTTGTGGCAGCAATTAACAGCCAATGCTTCTCTTTAATTATTTATTGGGCACTCTTCCTAATGACTTTACATCTGAACTCATTAGGCTAAGCCCTAACAGTTTGTAATGCAATTAAATGTATTTACTCACCAGGTACAAAACTAATTATATTTTCTGAGCCTCAACTGAGGTCTCGGCATCCTTACATTTGAAAGACCTCATAAATATGCAGCACAACAGAGGGCACGAATTTGGAAGATGACAAGGATATATGTTGTAAAAACACCACAGGGGACCGCTGCCAGTCCTGGTTCTTATTTGTGGTTAGTTTTAAAATGTCTGTGCATCTTTGTGTCCCCAAAGCATCTCTGCAACCATTTAGTTGAAAGTGAGACTTTGTGCAGACTTTGTGCTCCACATGCCCGTGTCTCAGCAGAGAAGCAGCAGAAAATTAGATGTTTTCTCCTTTAAAAGACAGCAGGCAGTCCACTCTCCGTAATATTTTTTTAGACTCCGAAGGATGATGACAAAGATTTTTGTTGTAGGGAGGGAGAGAGAGAGCGAGAGAGAGAGAGAGAAAGAGAGAGAGAGAGAGAGAGAGAGAAAGAGGGAGAGGGAGAGAGTGTGTATGTGAATGAGCATTCATTATTGAAAAAGAGAACAATTTGTCGCACTCCTTAATCAATAATACCACAGTATATGTGGTTTTGTAAGACTGCGTCTCTCAGGACAATAAACTGCATTTGTCATTTTTTGTACTCCCAAAGCAAAGCAGAACCACACCTCCTGTTATATCTGTATATTATGTATCCACATGGTAGGTGGAATTTTTGCTTTAAAGCAGCTGTATATGATTGGTAGCTTTCAGGGATGATGACACTTTTAGAAAATGTTGTCCATGCTGTCCATGCTATCCCCCATATCCACCAAGCAAATAGATCTGGCTAAATGGTGTATTAAAATGAATATCTGGTTTCCCTAACAGCTTTTGATAGCACAGAAAAGCACAAAAAATAGAGCAGTTACAAAAAAATAACAACAGTATACATAACTGATAATGATTAGCTCCCTTTCCCTCAGCCCACGAGACAAGCAGGATATGGAGAACACAGACTTCAAGCTGTGTTTTTGATGTCTGACCTAAACACCAGATTTTGAAGTTACTGCAGCAGCGAAAAGTGTTTTATGATGACAGGCTTTTCATGAAAGAGCATGCCTCATTGAGCCCGTTTAATGCATGCTAACCTTTTAGATACATTATGAGCACACAGTTCACAGCATTTTCTCAGTCCAACTTTGACCACACTGTGCCTTACCAAAGAAGCAGTAGATGATTCCAAAGAGGCAGCACATGGAGCAGACCACGGAGGGCACGATCTCATATCGCCTCTCGATCTCCTGGTCGCACCTCAGCCTCCCCTCAGCCCCGCCCAGCAGCCCCGCGGGAGGGGAGAGCTGATAAAGCAACAGCTGGCTGGTGGACGTCATGGCGACTGAAGTGGAGGGGGGGGGCTGGGGTTTTTGGGAGGGGGAGGTGGGGAGGAGAGATGGAGTGGTGCCGCCTCTATCAGTGGGACTCACCCATGGAAAGGTCTACCTGAGAACAGAGGGATAGAGAGAGAGAGGAAGAAGGAGAGTGAGAGAGAGGGTAGAAGAAGGAAGGATGAGAGTGAAGTGGAAAGAGAGAGAGAGAACAGAGTGATTATTGATTGCTCATTTTAAGCACTCATCTGTAACTGCTGACTTTGCATTAAGCAAGGTCTGTAATTTTGGAAAATAATACCTCAACACAACCACTCTCACCACATTGCTGCTAATGCAGATGATTAGAGTGCATCATAAAAACTGCAACAGAACCGCTCTCATCCACCGCTGGATATAAATAGGTTTCTACAAATTGTTGCCTTTAGTTTGCAAGTGTTTGACCAGTAGTGGCAGCAGGTCTACAGCACAGATAATGGTTACCATGGAAAGTTCAACAGAACGCATTTGCATAAATTTGCATATTGTGGGAAATTTGTGGTGCAACTGCAGGAGTGTTTGCAAGAAGCTAGAGGTTTTGTAATGCTGGGTAAAGACAGCGACCCGGTATACATTTGCACATCAGTGGAGCTCCGGTCCTGCTTGAGGCGATACAACAGCAAATACTAACTGCTGTTGTGTTGCTTAGCCATGCAACGGCACTGCTGTTGTATTGCCTTGCAGCAGCTTAAAAAGAGGATGTCATAACATTATACAGAACAAATTACTACTGCATTATTGACCATAGAGTTTCACTACATCTTCTGAGTACTTGGCCTGCCAGGACAAACATTATACACTCTCATCAGGAAGGGAAACAGAAGTGATTATTGATTGTTTAGTCTCTAAGTACTGGATATATTTGCTGATGCAAAATATGCATTAGATTAGAGCAGCAAAGTCATTTTGCATAAATAAGACTACATCTCGAAGAAGAAACCTTTAATGACGTGAATTGCAAGGTTATAAAGATAAAAATAAATAAATTAATAAATAACATAGAGTTACACAAGGCTTATAAGTTGTGTAAGATGCCTGGCCTTGGCAAGAAATTAGATGGTGAAAATACCAGTGAAGTGGGTCTGGCACTGGCAATGTGGAGTTTCTCTATGATTATATCGTTAGACAGTATTTATGGACAAAGGTAATGCTACAGGAATTTATTCTAGAGATAAAAAAAACAAAGCAACAGGATCACAAAGGCATAAGCAAAGAACAGAACAAAATATTTTGCTAAAAATCCTGGGGCTTTAATTACTTTAGGCAGTCAGGAGGCCAGACTTAGTGCGCCTATGAATCTGATATGCTAGGGGGAATGCTGCAGATGATGTACAACAGAATATTTTCCTCTGACTGGTATGGAAAGGGAAAACTTATAAGAGACTCAGAGCAGAGCCACTGCACCAGAAACACATTATATCAACCTGCCGCAGAGAAGATGAAAGATATAAAGCAACACAGACTCATGACCATGGACATTCCAGGAGATGGTAATAGGCGATATAGCCTGAAACAAAGACTGGAGATCCACAATGTGAAAAATGAAAACGTGAAACGCAGAGTGTTATATAAGGACTAAATTTCCCAGAAATATTTTTTTTTAAATGATCAAATATGACTGTTGATGAAATGGTACATCTTATAACACCTAATAATAAGATAATGACGTTGCATTGGAAATTTAAAGTGTGATTGCTTTTGTATATGATTATACTAGACTGACCAAATGCTGTTATATTATAATTTGTTAATTGTCATAGATTATTATGGAAATCACTGATATTACAGTTCCCTTTTCAGGCCCGCAATAATCTTATAACCTTTCTGTGTAATGATCTACCATGTCATAATGCTCTTTCTGGTTGCCCCTCTCTCTTTTTGGTTGCCTCCCTCCCACATGAAGGTGAATGTGCAGGGTCAGCAGGTAAAATAGTTGCTGGCATGAGGCTGAATGGCAGTTTCCCAACTCGCTACACCACCCTGCTGACCAGATTGCATCAGTATCCTAATCAAAGCCATCCAAAGTGCTGGCAGTGTTAAGGTAGACTGGCACCTTTGCAGCACATATCCCTGTCAACTGTGACAGATGGTGGAACAGGCTATCATAGTGGTACAATGTTTATTGAGGACAGGGCTGGGACCCAGGAGGTTGGCATAAAATAGTAACAGTCATTTGTATCATAGGTCTCGCTATTTTGTGTTGCCAAGTCATTATAAAGCTCTGGAACATAAAAAAATGAATGAAATACAGCTGCTAATTTTAATAGTAGCTACTAAATGGGGAAATCTGTTTGTGTTTTCTTGCTTTTTCATTTAGATAATAGCCAACAGTAGAAGCTTTGAGCCCTGGGGGAAAAAAAATGAAGGTGCCCTGAGAAATAAGGGGCTACTTTCTTGTCAACTAAGAATCTTTTTACTTTGATAGCCTTTATCACTGTCGACTTTCACAATTTCCACTTTGGATAAGCTCACATTATTGGATAAGAGAGTTTTGACCAAACATTGTGGCATTTTGTCATCCCACACTAGACTGAAATTTCAGTCTCTAAACCTTTTTAGAGAGATTTCTGAAGGGCTCTGAAGACTTCTGAAGGATGAGTTTGCCCAGGGCAGCCACTTTGGTCCTCCTTGTTGTAGTATTTGCGCTATCAGCTAATGGGCGCAATCAAAGTTGGTTGTGCTTCACATTTTTTGTCTGAAGATAGCTGGAGGCAAATTTCATCAATCACCAAATCACTTTGAACCGTGACATAATAGCAGATTAGACAAGGATATGACAGGATTAGCAAGAGCAGCCCAGCGTTAAAATAAATTTATGTTCAAAGGGCAAGGATTACAATGTAATATACTGTACATGACCTAAAGATCATAGACCAGTTAACCACACACACACACACACACACACACACACACATTCACACACGCACATTTAACACAAATCTACATACAAACACACTGTCACACACTCATTTAGATGCAAAACGGCACCAAATCCTATTGCATCAATTTCCATTTATGACTTAAATGATGAGCTCCTAAGCCCATACTGTAGGCTCACTTCGTTAACTGACATATATGGCAGCATCCAGTAAGTGGCCAGTATAGCAATATTTATGGGACAGGTGATGTATGTTTCACGTCGTCTACAGGGTTGCCCTTCCCTTCATTCCAATCTATCTTTTACACATCCATGTAGTGGCACATGCACACGCTTCCTCAGTCTATTCCCTGTCTACACATAAATATTTTCTCCTCCATCCTTTCCATAAGCCATATGTTGCTTCAGGCTCTGTCTCCCCGGGCCTGTCCTGATTCATTACTCCTGTCTGCATGTATTACTTCTGTCTGTCTACTAAAGCCCCAAAATGGGAGTTTGTTCTTTCAAGATCAAGGATGGGTAAACGTAAAACCTTCAGTCTTGATGAGGCAAACCTTGAACAGTTAATCTTGGGGCAAAGTGAGGAGATTCATCAAGCATTCAATAAAACTGTGACCTTTCCATGGCTTGATCTGTCTGTTTTCATGAGATTTGCATTTTGAAGCTTTACTCAGACATCATACAGGTGTATTTTATTCTCTTCCATTTTATTCTACATATGCAGTATCTCCAATGTAAATGGTATTGTTCTACACTTTTATTTTAATGTTTTTACCTGGAGATACAAAGTCAACTTAAGCTCCAAATTATCAGCCTTACATTTTCTGTATATTTGTGAATTAATTTTAACATGGCTATCATTTTCCTTTTGGCTTACATATCAAAGTATATAAAACTGGATGAATCTAGTTTAGTCACTCTGGATACATTACTTTAGTCTGGTTTTCTCCTTCAGGTCACCGCACCTGCCATGTTAGGATACAGATGACATACTGCTCTCACTCTATCTCTCTCTCTCTCTCTCCCACACACACACACACACACACACACACAGAAAGACCTGCCTGACTGCACAGGGGAGTTAAGCCTTTGCTACTCTGTATTGACTTGGCTGCTGACCCAACTAATACAGCATGTAATACACACATGCAGACACACACACATACACACACAAAACAAAACACTGGTCATGGTATTGTTAGCAATACAGCACCTTTGTGGCACTGAACAGTAACACTCAGAAATGGATTTCTCCGGTGTTACAGTCTGACTGACAGAATACAGAGACGTGAGAATGTACGATTCACATAGAAATCATGACTCCATACCTTTAAGTTTGATATTAGCTTTTGAAGTCCAAAAATCAATTCGCTAAGCTCTTATTTGATATAATTAATGAAAGGAAGATTCACTGTATAATCTATCCCTTGAGCCCATTTGTGTTTTATCAGATAAATGGTCAGTGGAGCTGATAAATGACATTCCACCAGACACTCAATGATTTTGCCCATGTGTTCTAAGTGGAAAAGGTCTTTAAAGGCTGCTGCAAACACTAGGAATGCCACAGGAAAAAAAAAAAAAAAAATCTAACCATAAGGATATAATAGCACCCTTTTATGTCCCTTTTATGTTGTATTTAAAGTCACTTTGCTTGCATTCACCTTCTGATCCCTGTTGTTCAATCATATTACTAGGATTACTACAACAGTACATCTATCTATCTATGTATATATAGAGAGAAAGAGAGAGACAGACTTGTTGAAATGGCGGCATCCTATTACATTACTATTACAGTCCCATACGGCACAGTATCAAATTCAGTGAGCTCTTTGGAGTGGCCCATTCTTTCCCTCAGTTCAATGATTAAGAGGTTTTGGCCCAATACTTTTCTCTTGGTTTTAAAGGGAGTATTGCAGCCAACGGAGACCATTTTCTGAACTTATTAGACCGCTGAGGCTGTTATTATTTGCCTCCACCTGCTTGGTTGTCATTTTTATATTAGTCGTGATTGTTTATCAAAAATCTTGTGTGTAAATATTTTTTCTGACTTCTTATTATTTTATGAAATCACAGATAGTCATCCTTACACTGTTGTCACAATATCGAGACATTCGGTCAAAAGTATCACCCCAGCCATATCACCCAGCCCTATCCCGACCTGCTCCTGAGGTGCTGCTGTAACAAGTTGACCCTGCACCCAAACTAAAGGGCAAGAAAATTGAATGGTGGAATTTTAAATGGGCATGTGCTGGTATTAGTGAGTCCTGATAAGACTGAGGTTGTAGCAAGGCATCTAAATGTTATCTTCTGTCAACACTGCTCAGTATACATCTCATTGTCAGGTCCATTCCAATGTCCTCTCCACCTGTGCCTCTATGCTCCCTTCCACACACACACACACACACTCACACTCTCTCTGTCTCTCACTCTGTCTCTACTAATGTGGGATTAGAAGCATTAAAACAGCTTAGATTGAACTATGAGGCTAGAGCTAATAACTATAAGAGTTGTTATGGTGTTAATGATCCATTGAGATTTCCCCTCTGGGAGATGTCAGGAAGGGATGACTCTGAGCTAAATGGAAAGTGATAAGCACTAATAGACAGTGTTCAGCCTTTTCACTTTCCCGCGGCAGCCTTGTTAGCTCCATAAAATTGCTCTATGGCCAGAGCAGCACTCCTAGAGCTGTCAGGATTCAGAGTCTTGCCCAGGGACACCTCAGCAGGATGGACACCGACAGGAAGGCTTTAACTCCACTTGTCCAATTAAAAGTGACCTCCCTTTTCACTACACTGCTGCCCCGTGGACATGTGGTTCTCTGACAACTAGTGATTTATTGGTCCCAATAATTTGATTGGGTCGAACTCTCTTTCACAATGGCTGTGGCTGGTAAAGTTCAAGGAGAGAGTTTGGACAACTTCAACTTTTAAATCTCCATGTCCATCTCCTCCACAATGTTACGAAATAACATGAATACACACATTTTATTTTTAGCTTATGTCAAGGGCAACTTCTTTATCTATATGAATGTGAGACACAATGTGAATTTGAAGCAAACAAAAAAAAGCTCTGACTCATTTTGCATTCTAGGCAGAGTCGGCCTCGAAAGCACAAACATAATTGCAGGGCTTCAATTCAATGTTTTGATTTGAACAGTCTGCTCTTTATACAGTATGCACTCTGCTGTTTGCTTTCCATTTATCCAAAATTTCACTGAGACTTTCCGATGCCCTTTAGCTTTTCAGGACTCAGGCTTTTCAGCAAGGTTCCTATAGACAAAAAAAAAAAAAAAAAAAAAAAAAAAAAAAGGCTCATGCTCTACACCAAAATGTATTTATACGACAGCATGATCAAATATTCTATGGCAGCTGCAGTGTATACCATGTTACTGTTCAAGATGAATGCTGATGTCAATGTGCAGAGGTGTTCTGTCAATTCAAATTCTGTAGTGGCCATAAACTACCCTTACCGACGGCTACACTCGCCAACAGATGAAGTGATTAGAAAACAGTGCCAACCAATAAGGTCCGACCAAGGAGGGAGGGGGGACAACATGTTATGCAACTATGTCACGTCCTGTCTGTTGCCATAACAACGAGGAGCGGCGCAAGGGCCTAGCGAATAGGACTAGGGCTCGTCTCCATGGGAATGTGCTTTTTCGAGCAAATCCGTGTTGGTTTCTTTGAGCTTCCTGGCAGCCAACGACTCTGACCTCTCACCTTATTAAATTAGTGCCTCTTTATAACCCACTAGCATACCATGGTGCACACCAAAGAGGCATTTATACAGGGTTTGATCAGGATAAATACAATTGGGAAGCCTAGACTGGTATCTCCATCTGAGAGGAATGTGTTGTGGTCAAAAGACTGAAATACTACATCATTGAAAAACCTCGTCCCTGATTTACAGACACTTTATTTGTAAGTGTAAGGGTGTGACTGGTGTGGTTTTGGGAAACTCCATTATGCCATGATACGAAACCGACAGAGGCAATTCAGCTGGAATGGAGTTTGACTAGAAGCACAAACTTGGCTTAGTTTATGATTTATTAACATTTCCAGATGTATTGCTGTCCACAAACTTGGATATGTGGGTTTCGAGTGATCTGCATTTATTTTTCTTCAAAATACCAAGTCTGTTTGACTTTGTGGCTTTCAAGTAAAAAACAGAAAACCTCCTTGTTGGGCGATATGAGGTTTCCCTGCAATAACAGCCAAATGGAAAATGGAAAACAACAACGGTTTTTACAACCTTGTTCCGGTCTACAATCACTAATTTGCAGTTTAAATGTTTTATCTGCATGCCATCAACAATACCCCTAGTATAATTAACTCTTGACAAATGAGGCCAAATGTCTTCACACAAAAAGCTACTTCACAGTAGCTTTTACTATTACTACATAATTATACCAGTGTGCTTGAGCTCAAAGACAAAGGAAGACTTCACACCATAGCATAAAGTCAGCATCCCTCCAGGCTGGTACTGTAAGAATTACAAATACATTACACTACATTACATTGTATACCCTCATGTATCTCTGCATGCATATTAAACAAATATACAGCATGGAGTGAGAAAAAAAGAATATAATTGACAGTTGGGTTTACTGGAGAGTTTTGTTCTTGTATAGTCCAAATTCCATTTCAGAGGCTTTTCTTCGCTGCTGACAAGCGTTTCTGGGGGGAAAAAAACACTGAATCACACTGCAGCACCACTGACAGAAATCACAGCTCACATTACAATTTGCTCAGCTGTACCCTCGCTTGCATCCCTCTGTCAACTCGACAGACCAATAATGTTAGGTTGCATAGTAAAACCACTTGTGGTGTAATAACCTTTCAGGGTGTTGATATGTTCTGTGTTGGATTCTTGCTTCCATTCGTCTCTCCTCTGCTTGAGTAGATAATGTGAGGTCATAGATCAAATCTGAATACTGCTGGCACAGTAATAACCACTCAGGGTCCTGTGATTTGTTCTGCTGTATGCCAGTTTGTATTTCTGGCCTCGTCTGTTGCTCTGAAGGAAGGATTATCTAAAGTCATGTATCCTGCCATTACCCCAGTGAAATTGTCATAGCCTTTCACTGTGTGGTGACAGGTTGGCACTCACAGTGTGTTTACAGTACAGCAAGTCCTACGCTTGAGTTGATGCTTGTGAGTACATTTAAAAGATACTACACTTAAAATACCAACACATTTTTATGGCACGTGAAAAAATGTTGTTTTTCTGCATGGAATATGTGTAAATACTTGTGGCAAGCAGAAATGGAAGAAGCCAAAATGTGAAAGAATGTCAGTTTTTAACCATTTACTGAAGTCATTAACCGTTCCCCAACAATCTGCACTATTACACCGCAGATGCTGTGTCGTTTCAAATAAAAATGAAAAAAAGTAAACATCAAATAGTGCAGAAACCTGTAGAATAGTCAAACCTTCACTGCCTTTACCGTGGTGTGTGTGTGTGTGTGTGTGTGTGTGTGTGTGTGTGTGTGTGTGTGTGTGTGTGTGTGTGTGTGTGACATTTTTCTTCCCCAAACCTGCTGAGAGATAAATTTTATTTTCTAATCTAATAATATGGGCAAACTGAGAGACAGAGAAAAAAACATGATGGGTTTGAAAGTGTGGTTTATTTGAATGAGTGTGTGTGTGTGTGTGTCAGCATGAATATTTCAGAGGTCACACGCTGAGTAGAAGCGACAGAGCATCAACAGAACGAGGACACACTGCTCTCCAGGGTCAGCATGGGGAGGGTTAGACAGAGACAGAGGGAGAGATGGAGAGAGAGACTGAAAGAGAGAAAAAGAGAGAGAGAGAGAGATGGATAAGCAGTGATCAGCAATGTTAGGACACAGTTACAGTCTGTTAGACACAGTCAGAAACTGAAAAACAGAGAAAAGAATGAAAGCACATGCTTTTTTTTGGATTCCACAGTTCTCTCACTTAATTAGAACGTCTCGGCAGGTTAGCAGAAGGAAACTGTGAACCTATTCTCTACCTGAAAAATATTTTCTGCAGGGACACAGCCTCTCTATTCCCCCAGAGACAGTGAGTCTGTCTGACAGAAAGCATCCAAAACCATAAAATTCCCCTTCTGGCAACTTGTGGTCAACTTGTTCCTTTTGAGTGGATGTCATCCTCTCAACATGGCACAGTTTCATCCTCAATATCTCCCAAAACCAGGGCTTGGGTCAGTTCAAACTTCCCAGTTCCAGTGCTAAGGAAATAAGAAAAGGACTGATTCTAAGTTAAGGCCCAGGGACCTCATTACAGAAACTAGCGCGGGTTTCACGCCCCACCGGTGTGGTGTATGATGGGGGGAGAACAGTTGTGGGAGGATGGGGTATTTGGTTGTGGATGGTGCTAAAAAGGCCATGGTGACACCAAAATTGGCTTGATAACATTCTCTTGATAGCATAAATGAGTTCATCAAATTTAAGATATCAGCTATGACATTTTGACCAAACAGTAGCGCTACAGGAAAGGTCATAGGGTCAACAAAATCATGACAAATCTTCCTTTGGGGGGTATGAATGCGCTCACCAAATATCCAGGCTAATCCGCTGATTAGATTTTGTGATTTAATATACGCAACCTGACATTTTGGTGCAAGGAAAGGTCATGGGGGTCACAAAAATAAACAGGGTGCATGCTCGGGGGATCATGAATGTGCTCAACAAACCTAATGAACATCTTTCCAATAGATTTTGAGATGGGAAATATGAAATTTGACATTTTGGTCACAGGGTAGCACTAGATGAAATGTCACTGGGTCACTTAAATTGTCAGGGTTCGCTCTCTGAGGAGCATGGAAGTGCTTACCACATTTCATGGTAATCTGCTCAATAGATGATGCGATAGTGTGTACAAGACAAAATTGTGCCTGGCGGAAGAGACATGAGGTCACAAAAACTGACAGGGTTCATCAAACTGTGCTTCCTGAATATTACCATTTTTTTCCAGTTCTTCTACATCTTCTGTATTTAGTAATTTACTCAATGTGGCACTTCCTACAAAAAAAAAAAAAAAAAAACATACACAAAATGTGTACAAATGTGGTAAACAGCTATGTGAACCTCTCTGCATGACACCTGAGCATGTTTGCTATCATGCAGAGATGCATTTTCCAGCTACCGAGGCAAAAAATCCTCAGTTTCAGAGATAAGAAAAATTTTATTTTGCTATTACATAAGTAAATCATAACTTCATGGCTATGTCCCATTTTATCTCATGCTTCCTGTTTAACCTTATTTAGGAAATCGTGACTATTGTCATTTCTAAAGGTCAACTGTCAGTTATTTGTTTTTGCCTACACCTGTGGTTAGAGTGTACACGTAAACAGCAGCTCATCTCCAACTGATCCGATTGCCAAATGTATCACTATACAGCAGGATTTCAGACTAAGCCTGAGATTAAAGGTACAGTTCACTTCTAGAAAGTGTACATCATACCTTTTGTCGCTTGGGACCACACACTCAGAATAAAACTGCTTTTTCAAAGTGTGTATTATTTTATTTGTATCAACACTGCAATAACATCCTGGAAGCAAGTATTGGATTTCCTTCTCCTTGGTTTCACAATAAACATTAAAAACCTCAATAATTCCAAAACTCAAACTAGCAGGCAAAGATGAGTGACTTGTTCCTTGTTCTATGAGCGGTTGAACAGATAAGGAGGACTGCCTCCTCTCACTGTAGCAGGAAGCTGTGATAAACACCAGAGCAGACTGACTATGTAACTGTCATAATACTTTTGCACCTTGACATTTGCTGTAACTTTTTATCATGATTTATGTGAAGATATAGTACAGTTCACTAAAGAGAGAGAATTTATTGGGTTTAGGCCAGTAGCCTAAACCACTGAGACTTAGTGTGGTTATACTAAAGTGAAGTGGTTTAGGGGGTAAACCTTTGTAATCCCACTAACACTATTACAGAGATAGCAAAACCCTTTCCTCTGGCATGGAAGACAGACTGCTTTTGACAGAGAGTGTTATGGATCACTAGATAGGCTACTAGAGAGAGACAGAGTTTATGTGTGGTTGGTAAACTCATACAATATGCAAAACAGAGACTGGAGTCATTGTTTAACTTTTCATGTGATTGTTTTGGTTTTGGTATGTTTCTGACAGGCCATCCGTGTGTTTCTCTATTGGTTTGCCTACATCTGACCACCCATCTGTCTCGGTCTGCCTTACTGTCTGTACAACAATGTATTTGTATAGCTGTTCCATATCACACTATCTTCCTGTCTGTGGCTTTATCTGAAGAGTGCAATTTCAAAAACAGATGGATGTCATTCCTGACTGTTGAATGTAACACTACTGAATCCAAAATTTTGTCAAAAAAGCAAATATCACGTATACACTAGTGTGCTAGAATGATTTTTTTTTTAACAAAAAACATGACTTAAAGAAATGCTAAAGATATATTTTTTTGTGAACAAACTCCTTTTTCTGTCTTTGTGACAATCCATTTGTCCACCCTTCTGTGGCAGTGTACAGTAGTATCCAAATAACATTTAACACTGCGATGCACAACAGAGAGAGCCTAAGTTACTCATGTCCCCTGTCTACCTTCTGGCTATTCAGCCCTTTTCCCCGTTTACAGTGGTGCTGTACGGCGAGTCTGTGTGTGTGTGTCTCTCTACATCTGTGTGTAAGCGCACATGCACTAGGGATCTGTAGCCACTGGCCTACAGTGAACCCGTGACGAACAGACATACATTTCATCTATGATGGTGCTAACACAGGACTGGAAGCTGTGAGAGAGAGAGAAAGAGAGACAGAGAGCACATTCATGTTCATGAGACAGTGAGTAACAGTGTTGCCGATGTCATGGTTACTAACAGGATGACTGTGTTCCCATCTAGTCCATCTGTCACTGGGGAGACTACCACTGTGTGTGTATGTGTGTGTGTATGAGATAGAGAAAGGGGGGGAGGGGTGGCAAAGAACAAGATTTACAGAGAGATGAATCTCCTTGGGATGCAAGAGGAATCCAACAAGAAAGAAGCATGACAAAGTCCCATCTAACATTTGTTCTTATAAAGTTTGCACAGCAATATTAGATGCACCGTGATTCATACACAATGGGATTGCTGCGTTATTCCATAGGCCACAAGGATATAACATTAAAATGACCTCATTGCTGCAATAATGTCCAAGAGGATGTTCTTTTACATTAGTAATGGGCTTGGCAGGGATGCAGCCAATGTACTCTTTTCTGTGTATACTAAAAAACAAGACATCAGACAGTCAATATACATTGGTAACCACCGCAATACTTAAGAGGATGTTCTGTGCTGGGAATATGGGCACAATAGTGATGCAGCA